>NC_139344.1:203510008-203757508 GCF_055883805.1 Amblyomma maculatum | reverse complement strand
GCTGCCCAAAAGCCATTCTGAAAAGGGTCGTCTCTTGACGCGGAAATCCTCTTCACCCTTTATATGTATTATGAGTAACAAACCACAGCTCTGGTCTGTTTGCACTACTGCGGCGCATAAGTCCGGCTGTGCAGAGGAGCCCAGCAAAGGAATGTCCCACATCTCGTTTCGCAAAGCTATATGCTTGAGACGACCGCTCATAAGACCCTGAGTGCGGGTTTGCGGATCAAATGCACCGGCTCTGCTGGTTAGCTCAGAGAATCACCGCGGCGAGGTGATGATAGTTTCCTCATGGCCGTGACATCATTTTTATAATCATAATGCAGACGAGCCTTTCGACCTTTCTTCTGTGTCCAATTCCAGAAGCGGAGGGGAAAAAAGTAATAAAACAATTTTTGAAGAATAACTGCTTTTTTTTTTAAACTTTTATATCACTTTAGCTTGCCACAATGACCCCATTAAGAACTATTACGACGTCCAATTATTTTAAGCTATATACGTGCACTAGTTTTAGGTATTACGACTGGAGAGACTCTGCATGTTAATCGCCCGTCCAATGTTCCACGCTTAAGAGACCTTCAGCGAAAGCGGAGTACTCGTAGCAGTTTTCAGGCTTATTTCAAAAAGAATATTTTGTTTTCCTAAAAGATCACACGACACATAGTGCAGAATTATTTTAGGTCGACGCAAGCTGTGCCTTTTCTCATTCACTGTAATGGTTTTTTTTTTTTTTTTTTTTTTTTTTTTGCGCGAGCCTCATTACACGTAGTCGGAGAGCTGCGATTTCTGATCTTACCGGCACGATTCTGACTGGTCCCTCTTCATCCGTAGTCTCGCCACATCGTCCAGGGCACCCTCGCATTCTAGCCTGAGCCGAAGGAGACGATTTTCCAGGCAGCCTGTGGCAGGTGCTGCGTAACATAGATAAAAGAAAAAGATAACACCATACAGAAAATAGCGCAGTATTCACGCGCCTCCACTTAGGATATACTAAACAGTGCTAAGTTTTTCAATCTCGAAAAAGAAGACAGTATTCAGGAGCCTGCTCTAGGGATAGGTTACGAATAGTATGTTAGCCAACTCAAAAAAAAAAAAAAAAAAAAGAAGGACAAAGGAAGCTTGCCTCCATGTCGGATAAACTGAACGGTGCTAAATTTAATACCAAAGCGAACATCTATTGCTTCCAAGTCCCAACAATCTTTTCCACACACACACACACACGCGCACACACACGCGCACACACACGCACGCACGCACACACACACACACACACACACACACACACACACACACACACACACACACACACACACACACACACACACACACACACACACACACACACACACACACACACACACACACACACACACACACACACACACACACGCACGCACACGCACACACCCCGCCGGGATGGCGCATGTGGTTACGGCGCTCGACTACTGTTCCCAAGGACGCGGGATCGAATCCCGGCCTCGGCGGCCGCTTTTCGATGGCGGCGATAAGCAAGGCGTCCGTGTGCTGTGTGCTGTCAGTGCAAATTAAAGAACCCCAGGTGGTCGAAATTTCCGGAGTCCTCCCCTACTGCGTCTCTCATAGCCTGAGTTGCTTTGGGACGTTAAACCCCACAAACTAAACCAAACAAACCAAACACACACACACACACACACACACACACACACACACACACACACACACACACACACACAAACGCGCGCGCGAAAGGCACATGGATTGGTTTTTGAATAAGGTTGGCCCTTTGTTTTGATAACTGCTCACTCAATGTTGCCTCCGAAGGAGGTGACCTGCAGAATTTTGTTAGAGGACATTAATTCCAGGTGTTGACAGAACCACATGTGACTTTTAAAAAGCCCTGGTCAACGTCGTCCCTCTAGGAGCGCTTGTACTGTCGCATAAACGAAGAGAACGAAAAACGAAACACAGAAATGTGCATGCACAAGTGCTTTAAGTTCAATTTACACTGCTGAGTATTGCACATCCACGATATTCTACGCGCTTCCGTCACACATCTTTTACTACACGATAGTAGAGAGGGTTATACTATTGATGGAGAACTCCCAAACACAAACCCGCAGATTGTAATTTAGGGATATCCTATAAGGGTTTCTCCGAGTCTAGCTATTCACCTGCTTTGCGGCTAAGCCTGTACAGCAGGCGCTTCGAGGCGAATAGTCCTCCTACATATGCTTTCAATGCGGCATATGCCTTGACAAAAAATAGTCACTCCCGCTTACACTGGCGAGCCCCAGCTAATTGAGATCTCGCTGCCACTGTAGAGCATTAGCGTTGCGGCAGCAGGCGCCACTGCTTTCCTTGCTGGTGCTAAAAACAAATCCAGAGAAACTCACAAGCGAAGGGTCGTCTTCGGATCTGCTCACTTTCCGCGTTGATTGAGCACGCCGCGAGCAGCAGGTAAACAGGAAACCTCCTCCACATGCCTACCTCTGGAAATAATTGAAGGAAATGGAAATCGATCGTAATGCTCCTCTTAGTCAACTGCACACGAAAGCGCGACTGCTCAAGTATCGGGTACTCCTACCTGCCGCTCTCACGGGACTCAGCGTGGTGCAGGGTGCCCCGAAATTTGTTAGGCCTGTTTCGACGCTAGCTTCCCTGACTGCTTGCCAGTCGATGGCGCTTCCTGTTATTTATCTTTTTTCGTCTTCACACAAACCTTTTTCTTCTCCCTGAAAAACGTGCATTTTTGTCGACGATACAGTTTAAAAGTCTGCGTCGACGTGGTTCAATCTATTCAAGCCTTCGTCGGAAGACCTCGAGTTTAGAGCGCGGTTTCAACGACGGCTCAGTTTAGGCATCCACAGCAGAGCGTCAGTGCGCGATCCTTTGTTTGCAGCACCAGGGGGCTGCTGTAGCAGCAGCACCTGCTTCACACAGCACAAGCTGTATCAGCCGCCGACGACGACCACACGGAAGTACAGCCGAACAGAGCTCCGTCATCGTGTAGGCGTCTTGTGCCGCTCAGTTCTGCTTGGCTCAAAGCACCATATCATACCCTAGCACTACAGCCATAGGCTTCATCGTGCCAGCGCCATGCTGGTTGGTGCCACAAACATACGCTCTGTGTCGGTTGGTGAATGCACTCATCGCGAGGTCCCACCTGCCACTGAACACGGAACGAACGCAAAACAATGGATGTTTATCCCGGTTAAACCTTGTTGTCCAAGCGTCACCTCTGTTAAGTACGGCTGCACATTTGTTTAACTTTTATTAAATATTTGTTGTGCACCCATCTGAGACACACTCGAAGTCGAACCGGCAAACACCTTATCCACGGCGAGACAGAGCAACCAAGAGCCAGCCGACTGTTGTACGGACGCATCTCGATCACCTGCCCAGCTACGGCATCCGTTAGTCAGTGGTATACATACGGAAAGTAGGCCTGCGATGGGACCGTGAATGTGATTACAAGAAGTGGACGCTGAACAATTAGTTTATCGGCAACCTGTGTGATTATTTAAGCGAGACCTGTTTGCACTGTTTCTTCTAGTTTCCGCCTACTCCCCGCTCCCTTTTCACCATGGTTGATGGCAAACTCATTGAATTAAAAAGAAAAAAAGAAGAGCCGGCGAAGCATTTTAACCCCCCTCCCCCTTCCGCCCCCTCCTCTAGTCACATGGTATCACAAAGGAGTGCACGACTGAGAACCTCACAGGGTGCGCCGTAACAGTGCCTCTCCGTTGTGGTTCACGTGGGGTGACGTCACTGACGGCACTTCCGCTCCGGCGGCTCAAGGTGAAAGGTGCGAGTGGATCACCTTAAGAGTTGCATAGCGAAGCATAGAGCCCATGCGTTGAAATTCAAACAAGCACTCATCAACCCACTAATGCTTACTCTCTTCTGATGGCCTGTCCGCAGATCAAAGCACTTAGAGCACATTCTGTAAACGTGTGCTTATGTAGCCTATCATTTACCTCTCCTTGCATTGAAGGCCTTCTCCATTCTGGAGTGCTTGATTTTTAATCCGAGTCAGAAGGTGAATAGACGGCTTCAGTGGAGTAAGCGCTCTTTTCACTGTGCTCTCCTTTGTTCATCAGCCTACAATCAGGCGCATCCATCGATGACATTTTTTAGGTCATTTTAGGAGCGATGTTAGCGTATGTATGTCCAACATTCGTAGTATATTGAGCGTGAACACTCTCTTCTTCTTACACTCTCTTCTTATGGCTCTTTGCATAAAAAAAAAAAAATGAATCGCGCAGGTTACTTACCGTGGCTGGACGTACAAAGGTAAGATGTGTTTCGCTTCGCAGGCGGCGTTATAGACTGCCGTATACTCTACGGGACGGTGAACTAAATACACACGAGTTACGTCCCGTTCGTAGTGAGCGATGAGGTTATCAATGCATACCCAACTCGCTCCAACTGTCACGTAAGGAACATTTGCCTTGGTAATCCTAGGTAACTTGCGGACCGCGCACTCTTGGGCTCTTTTCTGCACATGGTGCACTACTTCAGAGTTCACCAAGAGAGGAAAGGCCGCGTAACCATGAACCAACTTTCAATTTTATTGATTTGCTCTGTCTTCGGTCCAGCACTGTTTTAGCTCGGTTGGTCCGCGGCCTGGCGTATGAGCCAGCTAGCGACGAAGGCGAAGATGAGGCCCCAGAGGCCGACATGGCGTGTGCCACCTGAGCAGTACATTAGGCCCAGACGATCGAACAGCGCATTGCTCATTTCAGAGACCTGAGGGGCCAGCGCCGAGCAGTGGTGCTTGTCGGCCGACTCGTTCAGGCACTTGCGGTAGCCGATGAGATCTCTGCAAAAATAAGGAAAGGAGACGCTGGGAGAGTCTATTTGACACTCTGGCTCTCTACTCGCTAGGTCTTTGCGAAGGGCCACAATCGCACGTAGTTGTTTGCAGCTGCCAAGGGCTTCGCCGCAGAATTACACGCTTAAAAAAATACAGGCGTTCTATGGAGCAGAGGTCGCATATTTGTTTTTTTTTTTTTTTTTTTTTTTTTTTTTTTTAATGTTTGCAGGGATGTGATTTCTAGTAGCTTGGGAAGTCAGAAAGGATGACGCATCTCAGCATTTTTTTTTTAGTTGCCGCTATTACCTACTTTGTTCATCAGCTGTACAATCAGGCACATCCATCGATGACAACTTTAATGTCATTTCAGGAGCGATGCTAGCATATGTGTGTCCAACCCTCGTAGTACTGAGCGTGAACGAAAATTGAGAGCAGAACTTTCTCATCATGCGTTTTCGCACAGCCTCTGAGCGTTTGCTTGGAACCGTATTGTGGGGAAAATGTTAGTTCGGTCTGAAATATAACTAATGTCTTCATTATCAGTGTCAGCTTGATTGCGGAGCGACAGATTAGAGTCGCTACTTGGCATGTCCGAGTGCCTGGTGTATGGCGGGTAGATCGTCTGCGCGCCGAGTCGAAAGAGATTTTGTTCGCCTACAGATTTCAGAGGTAACAAGTGTGCCTAGATTGTCCTCACCTGCAAAGTCTTCGCCGCACACGATTGCTGACGGCAGACTTCCGCAACGCGGAGCCATTGCGGTAGAAGAGGTTGATGTCGTCCTCCATTGCCGCGTCACAAGATTCCCATTCCTGGGTAAACTCCTTCAGCTCGCAAGCTAGAGATTTTGCAAAAAAAAAAAAAAAAGAAAAAGAAAAAAAAAAAAACGGAGCACCGACAGTATTAGCTGGAAGCCAATCTGCGTTCCAAACAGTACAGAGCTCAAATCCTTCAAAGTTCTAACGAAGATATGCCGCTACACTTACAAGCGTATTTACACTCATTTATACAGAGTCTAGTGGCTTTTGATGTGCCTGTGCTGCAGTGATGTTGCGGAACGATGCGCGGCAGAATATGCCAATAAAAGCTGTGCACTTATGGTGACAAAGCCACACACGTGGCATCAGGCAGTTTGTAGCGCAGGGCTCGATACTAAATTTTTACGTGTTGGTTTCAAGCATGAAACTAAATCTTAGTAAGCAAACCTCCTCGCCCTTGTCAAGGCAGCAAGTTCAATGCGCCAACTCCGGCGGAGCATCAAAATGTTGTTGCCAACGTATACTAAACTGCCGAGACTTGAGTACTCTATTTTGCCATCACTTAATTGCTAATATGTCGCAAAATGTTATTTAAGTTTACGAACAATATTTGTGACCAAGGCTGAATTTTCATCGCTTAAGACAATCGTCTCTCCACGCCCGAGGAAGTAAAGAAAGCGTCAGGTCTGACAGTTAAAGCTTTTACCGCAAGCGCACCAACAAGTCGGTCGCATCAAGAGTGTTCGCAATATGGTATATGTGGTGGGGATTCTCACTTCTCAGGCCCAGATAATTAAAACCAATCCAGCCGTTTTTGAAATCAATGAGTATTTACCGATGTATGTAGGCGCGAGAAAGAAAGCAAGTCCGCCAACTTGGCTTTCGTACGCGCACATGGAAAAGGTTATTACATCAATCCTGCCAGTGGCGCGGCAGAAAATTTACAAGCATCACAAATCGTCTTTTACAGTTGCTAACCTTGACGGTACAGCTTGAACTCCAGGTCATCCGCCGAGGGTACCGCGTTACAGCCGTCTTCAAACTCCATCAGAAGGTGCTTCTTAAGCACTGATATCTCGGTGTTGAGAAACAGGGCATCAGAGCATCCGGAGTCATGCGTTGCCGCGTACATGCAATATTTCATTTCTTTCACGAGCCTTCAGAGAGAAGAAAGCCAACGAATAGACTCTCAGTGACAGTAAATCCGCCGTAAGCATCACGTATCGCGGTCTTCACAAGCTCAAACGATAAGACATTTTAAAGTACGCGTTTCATAAAATATTTTCTCTACAACCGAGAAAATATATAAATGAGGTTGAACAGTTTGTGGGGAAAGTCGGTCGCGTCAAGAGTCCTCGAAGAAGCGAGACAGCGTGGAACCATAGACCTCAAATGACCCAAAGTAACAGCGCTACGATGCTGCGCTGCTAGAGAAAATACGGATTTCTTTTTTTTTTTTTTTTTTTGCTACTTGAGACCAGACGGACACGTGAAAAAAAAGCTACAAATTTAGGAAGGTAAAGTGAAAATGTAAATTTCTCATAAACAACGCTATTTCCCTACATACGTTAAATTTTTTTTTTTTCGTTTTCGAAATGGTAGCCAAGAGAGAAATTTGACAGGCATATTGCGCTATGATATGCACTTATTTTAAACATGGCATGGCACACCATGTCTTTTCTACAGCTTTTCCTTGTCTCGCCAGTGCGAACTAAGAGTTCGAGGTGGAGAGCGGGCATTGCAAAGGCCAAAGATGGGACCCTGTCGACTACTGATTCGCACGTTGCATTGAAGGAGGGCTTACGGGCACACTCGAGACCGGTTTTCCCTCGCATTCGTGCCATTCTCTATGGTCAAGAGCATCCGGTGGAAGGTGACGCCACACAGCACGAGTTTTTTGATGGCCTTGAATTGGTTGCAAGCGGTCTGCCGCTCCAGCCCCAAGTAGACACGGCGCTTCTCCATCCCTGCGCAGCAGTTGTAGAAGCATAATGCGCATGGCGCAGTTGAGTGGCCCTGAAACACACTGGCATAGTGTAGTGTACTGCTGCGTGATAGAGCACAGACCATTGCTGATTTTATCCGAGGTGTGAATGTCGTAAACGGATTTCGAGTGAGTGCAGCGGACACAAGCACGTAGTTGGGAGCTGCTTCGGGGGAAGTTCTTTGGTAAAAATGATACTCTTTAGCCGGTCGGTTTCGGTTAAATACGCCGAGAGAGCAGGAATCATTTGGACCGTAGCGCTCAATGAACTGCGTTAAAAACATGTTTAAAAATTGATACGGGCATTACCAACTCATAGCTGAAATCCATTGTCAACCTAATTAGTTATTCATCTGGTTAACTGGCCTAACTATTAAAACATCTATCTTTTCTAGCGTCCGCCATCAATGATATGTACTAAGAAAGAAAGATCTATCTTGACATTGCATTTTTAGACCCTTCCCACCAGAGCCAAGCGCGCTGCTTCTGACTCATACTTTTGAAAGCGCAAACACTCAGAATATATAGTCGCGCAGGAGCTACACTATACGAATGCATTAAAGCAGCGAGCGTTGTGAGCGGTACAGTGCAGCACACTAAGCCTTACCTGCAGGAGTTTTGCAATCTGAGTTGTGTTTGCCGTTGAACATGCCGTTTATGTAGTCCTTGACCCTCTTGATGTGATTGAAAAGATCTTGAGTCTCTTTGCAATTCGGCTTGTTCTTGAGAACACCCGTGTAGCTGCAGTTGTGGAAGTCGTCCAAGAGCCTGACGGATGCAAGGAGAAAAAAAAAAAGACAAATTGAAATACATCGCTTCGAGAGCCTCGATAACAACTCATGCCACGTACTTGCAAGCATGCGGCTTAGCGATGAGGTATGTTGCGCCAAACTCGTTGTAAGACTGGTAGTAGGTCAGGCCGCAAGTGAAGAAGTTCTTTATCAATACCAACTTGTCGCACGTATCTGCGCAAACGAGAAATCGTGCGTTAGTGCAGAGCTCAGTAACGCGTTCTTGCATAACACGTTTAATTGGGAAGCAACTGGGCAATATCGTAAGATACTCTGATGAACATACTCGAAACTTCCGATGTGAAGCAAATATTGCTTTTAAAGTGTGTCCTGCATCCGAATCCAATAGTTAAGGCCGCCATAGAAAAATGCGAAAGCGTCCTGAGAGTATTGTTCAGCAAATTGATTGCTATGTTAAATTCTTACAATATGCGAGAAAAAAAAAAGTTACCTGAATAAACGTTATCCCTTTGTTATAATGCGCAGGCCCACGGTATATGGGCACCATCGAGCTTTGTACCAGCAAATAGGAGAAGCAAAGTGATCCTACACGCAATTTCCACCATACGCTTATTTATTTATTTCCTCTTATTATAAAGTACGATGTGGTTACATCGCGTGCTAGCAAAGCAGCTGAGGTCCTGTCACTGTCGTAGCACGTAACATGCCTTTGAAGGCCTAACGCCTCAAGAGCGAAGTGATAAGACTGCTGTTGTTTGGCATCAGACAAAGACTACCAGCAGAGGCTGCACGAGCCACGACCAGGCGCCATCTTTATTTTCTTTGTCGGGCGGCGCGCGATATCCGGGTTCCCGGCGCCACTCAAGAGGGCGCTACAGGGCCTTCGGCCTAAACTGGAAATCGAAACGGGCGGAGGACCGGCGATTGCGCTGCAGCGGGTCAGGCGGCGATGCGAGACTGTCTAGTGCGGTCTCCATGTAAGCCGGCTTAAGGCGGTCTAGGCTGGCGGTCTAGGCTGACGGTCTCTGGCCCGGCCGTTCTGTAGGAGGGTAGCGGTTTTCGGAGTGCGGCGGAGAACGCGGAAAGGTCCGTCGTTGGCCGGTGTTAGTGGAGCTCGGACAGCATCGCGGAGCACAAAAACGCGGGTCGAAGTGGCCAAGTCGGGGTGCACAAAAACGTTATGGTGGCAGGACGGACGGGGTGGAGTAGGCCAGAGGTCTTTAACGCAGTCCAACAGCCACTGAAGGAATTCTTGGGGCTGAGCTGGGAGCTTCTGTGATGTAAAGAAGTCTCCTGGAAGACGCAGAGCACTACCATACACCAGCTCTGCAACTAAGCACTTTAAGTCTTCCCGGATGCCGGCACGTAGACCAAGGAGCACAAGGGGTAAGGAGTCGACCTAGGTGGCGCAAGTGAGGCGAGCAGCTAGGGCGGCCTTCAATTGGCGGGGAAGGCGTTCCACCATGCCGTTGGCACATGGGTGATATGCAGTGGTACGGGAATGCTTGGCGCCCAGAATATTATTTAGGTAAGCAAACAGGGAGGACTCAAACTGGAGGCAACGGTCGGTTGTTACGGTGCCAGGACAACCAAATCGTGATACCCACGCAGAGATGAAGGCACGGGAAACAGTTTCCGCGGTGATGTCAGGAAAGGGGACTGTCTCCGGCCCGCGGGTAAAGTGCTCGACCGTGGTCAGGATATAACGGTAGCCACGAGACAAGGATACAGGGCCCATGATGTCGAGATGTACATGGTCGAAATGACGGCCAGGTGGTAGGAAGGCTTGGGAAGGAATCTTGGTATGACGGCAGACCTTGGTCGTTTAGCAGGGCAGACACAGGCGCGTTCAAGTCCACACATAAGCGTTGATTCTGGGCCAAACATAGCGCTGTGTGAGAATTCGCTGAGTAGCCCGAGTGCCTGGGTGGCATATGTTATGGAATGGAAAATGGGGCGACATAGCGAAGCCGGAACAAAAAGGCGGGGAAGGTATGTTGACACATCGCACCACAAGGGCTCATGCGAGCAGAAATGGGGCACAAGTCGTAGTCGGGGGGAAGGGGGGTTCTCTCGAAAAGCGGTGAGCTCACGGTAATTCTGCTGGGCGGAAGAAAATGCGGCCCAGTCGACGGTGAGAGGTGGAGTGTCTACCGCGGCAATACGAGAAAGGATATCAGCGGTAGTGCTAGTGGCACATTGCACAAAGCGAATGTCGGTAGTAGACTCCGAGTTATAAGCGATTTGGCGGAGTTCGTGTGAGACGTACTTCGAGCGGTTGCTGCGGAATACATACGCCCGAGGTTTATGATCGGTTAGCACGTGAAACTGACATCCTTCTAGAAAATGCCGAAAGCGCTGTATCGCGGAGTAGATGGCCAGGAGCTCTGCGCAATGACAATGTAGCGAGTCTCAGCAGGAAGTAGCTTCGGAGAGTAAAAAGACAGTGGTCTCCCCTCGGAGTTAAAGTACTGCTGTAAGACGGCTACGACGGCCACGCTGGAGGCATCGACCACTAATCTCGTAGGGGCGTTGCTGCGCGGATGGACCAGAAGCATGGCGTTCGCGACTGTTAGTTCTGAGGGAGTAAAGGTGGCCTGGCCTTCTGATGACCAAGAAATGGCGGAGGACCTGACAACGGTTAACCGGAGGAGGTCAGTGAGTGGCGAAGTAGCTATGCACAGTGTGAGATGAAGGACCTGGAAAAATTTACCAGCCCTAGAAATTGCAGTAAATGTAGCATTGTTGTAGGCTGAGGACAATTCCTAATGACCTGGACGGTGGACGCGAGAGGGCGGGTACCTTCCGAAGGATATGTGATAATCCGACAACTCGAGCTCACAGCAACAAACACACACTTGGTGTCTTTCACAACCAGACCGTACTGCTGGGCGGAGCTTTGAACTTGCTTGTATTCTTTATTTTTTTATGACTCCCTTCGGCGTAGGAGTTGAGAGGAAAAATTGGAAGGGTCATTTTTAATCGTGGATATCTCTGGTGTTGCAGAAGCTAGATCGAAAATTTTGGCGGGAGAATGATGGGTGGTTCAATATCTATCAGTGGTGTGGCGTCGTTTACCCTTCTTGGTGACCATTTCTGTGGACCTTTAACGATATAATTTTTCAGTTGATGCACAGGTAAAGGAACTCGCTCGAAGCTTGGAGCACGCAGTGCAAATGTTAGATGCGCGGGATAAGACAGATTAGCCTCCTTCCAATCTCGCTCCAGGCTTTGTCGATGCCTTTAAGAGAAGTACAAAACAGGCGTAAGTGCAGGTAAGCATGTAGGAACCAGGTTTGAAGCTTTTACAAACATATGTGGGATTAGAGAGTCATCGCGACTGCCTGGGTTTGCACCGATATAGCACAACACGAGGACGTGCTTGCATAACGGGTATATCGAAATGCATCCGCCACGGCTGAAGCTCGATTCCGTGGCCTGGGGCCATCGCCACTGGGGTACCGCGGCGAGTGCTGAAGCTATTACGCTGCGCCTGCTGTCGATTCAAGGTACTCGCAAGCCGACAACACAAAGTCAAGAAACATAAGTGGAAGAAATAAAGCGATGAAGACGGACGTATAAGGACTCACCGGTTAGGTTGTAGCCAGAGCACTTGCTTTCGTAACCTTCCGTAAGAACAGCGGTGAAATGTTCAATTGCTGGCTGCACGTCACTCTGTGACTTGCACGGGATAAGCAGCTGTTTGCACTTCAGGAACTCCAGGTAAAGCCTGTTGGAAGAAACTTGGGATCAGTATTGCCGCTGCGTTTCGGTATGACGCGCAGCACTTCGTCTCAAAATTTTTTAATAAAAAAAAAAACGCCAACGAGAGATCTCAAGCCTAGCCTCGTGTTTTAGTACAGCTGCTCTGAAACGGTAGCCAGAGCGTGGACCTTTGCTCGTGCGCGTGACCGATGCACTTTAGCTTATGGGTGTAGTGTACCCTGTGTGTGGCATTGAGGGGATTCCAAAAATTATCTGGGCTCAGGGGTCCAAAGGAGCGAAACAACGTCAATAGGTGCCCATTCCGAGCACGCGCCCCTGTAATGTCTATTCTGTTTTATTTACATTCTTCGGCTCGCAGACGCAAGGCCCCGTAGTAGCAAGGTCCTTGTAGTGTAGGTAATTGCGTACTCCGAGCTTTGCTGAGGTGACCCTCAGCCAGACTAATCTTGAGCCGTCTTCACTGCTTGGCACAAGCTCTGGCCTAAAGGCGGGCTGATGCCGACGTGCCGCGGTCGTAGCATATTCGCCTGCAGCTTCAGACGAACGGCAGGTGATCCTGACTTTTAATCAATGAGTTGCGCCGGGCAAGGACTAACGTCCGGTGCTTAAAAACTTGAAGTATTATTTAATGCCAACTCGACAGCCGAATAAAATGCCCATGAACATCGATTGTAACATGGAAGCGCTCGTCCCGTGTCCTTCTCTTGTCCTCGTCTGTCTCGCGCTAATCCTCATTGTAAATCATGGCCTACGAACTGGCCGAGAACTCCACTCTGCTCACGTAACATGGAAGACCCACGTATTACAAAACGGCATTATGCAGGGCTTTTCTAAATCAATTTTGTTTTTCAAACGCCGTGGAAGATATTCCAGTGTGGTCATTAGAGGTGATTGTGCGGCAAGGCGGACAGTATGTGCCTTGTAAGCCTAAGCATCAGACGCTGAATTAATGAAATCAACAAACCAGTTTTTATTACTGATATTGAGAGGTTATGTTATACTGGGATATTGAAAGCTGTCAACACGACAGGTGAATCCTTGCTTAAAATTTGCTTTATCGACAATTATGGCTCGAAATATCCAATGTCAAAGATACGCATCAGAAAGCTCGTTGAGTCGGCTTTCACGCATGACGAGCTAAATGGCACCGATGCTCTTGGCATCGTCCCGAAAACAATCTTAACTTCTTCTACATCATAAAATACACGAACAACGTCTGTATTTAATGCATAATAAATTGAAAAGTTGTCAGTGTGTGTGTGTGTGTGTGTGTGTGTGTGTGTGTGTGTGTGTGTGTGTGTGTGTGTGTGTGTGTGTGTGTGTGTGTGTGTGTGTGTGTGTGTGTGTGTGTGTGTGTGTGTGTGTGTGCGTGCGTGCGTGCGTGCGTGTGTGTGTGTGTGTGCGTGTGCGTGTGCGTGTGTGTGTGTGTGCGGGTGCGTGCGTGCGCGCGCGCGCGTGTGTGTGAGTGTGTGTGTGTGTGTGTGTGTGTGTGTGTGTGTGTGTGTGTGTGTGTGTGTGTGTGTGTGTGTGTGTGTGTGTGTGTGTGTGTGTGTGTGTGTGTGTGTGTGTGTGTGTGTGTGTGTGTGTGTGTGTGTGTGTGTGTGTGTGTGTGTGTGCGTGTGTGTGTGTGTGTGTGTGTGTGTGTGTGTGTGTGTGCGCACGCACGCACGCACGCACGCACGCGCCCGCTATGCGTGAAAGGCAACTCGGGGGGCTTGCAAATGCGTATTTTTGACGTTCGATATTTCGAGCCAAAATTCAGATGAATAAAGTTTTACAAAGCGGACTACTTTCCCGTGGACGTGCTTCACTATCGAATTACAGCAGTGCCCCTTGAAATCAATATCAAAAGAGTAGGTTTGTTAATTATAGTTAATCGTCTGATTATTAGGGCCTATAATGCACATATTGTGCGCCTTGTCATGCAATCTGAAGTGACCACAAATGCGCATCTCATTCATTTTGCCCCGCGGCGGAGGCTTAGTGATTAAGACGCTCGACTACTGCACCCAAGCCCGCGGAACCGAATACCACCGGCCGCGGCGGTCGCTTTGCGGTGGAGGCGAAAAGCAAGGCGTCCGTATATTGTGCGATGTCAGGGCGCGTTCAAGAACACAGGTCCTCGAAATTTCTGAAGTTCTCCACTACGGCGCCTCTCACAGCCTGAGGCGCGTTGGGACGTTAAACCCCGCAAACCAATCCATAGATTAAAAAAAATTTTGAGAGAAAACAGCTTGTTGAATAGTTGAAAACGCCCTCTGCTGCAATCTCATGCAAAAAGGTTAACGAGCGTTAATGTGCATATAGTTTAGAGCAAGCGCCGCGCGTTTGTTGTAAGCCAAGAACGCATGTATAATCACAAACGCTAAAAATTCCCTCCAAAATATTCTCTTCCTTATTTGCTAACGAACATCTTAGATATCAGACAGCACTGCGCCAAAAAGGATGCAGGCCGCCATTACAACAATTACGGGAAACCGGATATGGACGAATGTGACGTGTCGCGGTATGTACTGCGCCGCTGACGGACCGAGGAGGAGATTTGCTACGTGAAATCGCGCCGCAAAACCGTGCTCTCACCAAAATAGGCAAAATAGGCCCCACGACCTTCTCGAATCGCCAGTGGGGACGCAACTTATGGTTAGCAGCCTGTTCCTCGGAGGATCTCCTCAAGAACCACGTGTGCTCGGAAATAAACTTTGGCTGCAAGAAAGCAAAATTTCCTCACCTCGTGTAAAGAAGGCTCCCTTCCTCATGGTGGCAAACTGCCTGCCGATAACGATAACGGATGGACAATCGGACTGTTTTGATTGGCGGAACAAAGATGCATTAACTTATGAACCGTTTTCTACAAACGTCACGCCTATATATACGTCACCTTGTGGGACCAACCGCCAATTAGAATTTGCCGTGAGGTGTACGAGAACGCGCAGAAACAACGCACTGGCCTTGATGGGCCTCTCAGTTGGATCAGTGCTATTTAATACGAACTGTAGCAACTTGCAGTGAAGGGTTTTTGCGCTGAATGCTGTTATTTGGGCTAGAGGGCTGCTACGTGAGTTACACGTGCGGAGTTATAGAAATTTTGGGCTACGACCGCTACTCTCTCGAACGTGGAAACCGTGCTCAAGAGCGGGTTATATGTTATTTACAGGATAAGCCACGTGTGGTGAAGTATTTATTCCATAAGCCTGCTTTTTGCACCACCTGTCGCGTTTCAAACATTTTAAAAATAATTTACCCCACGTATAAACGCGCCCATAAAATTTCAGTCTTTTTTTCTTTGGTGTGTGTGTGTGGGGGGGGGGGGGGGGGGGCGGAGGTGCGCCATTATGCGCGTAACTACACTCGGGCACTGCACGTTTACAAAGCGAAAGACCAGGGAGTTTCAGAACGTTGATGTAAGCAGGCGTATCACCCGGCTCTGGCGTTTCTGTAGGTGACACTGGTGTAGCGAAGTGTGTTAGGCACATTCGCCTGATCTGCAAGCTCCTTCAAGGGCTCCAAGCTTACCTGCAGTCCTCATCCTTGGACGCAGCTTTTGGTGACGTGCTTTTCAGGAAGTTATTGCCGCATGTGAAGAATGTGTTTGCATATTCCCGAACCTCGCACTGCTGCGCCGAAGTCCGGAACCGTATCCTTCCTGTTAGGAGCGACAAATGGGACGGCCCGTTAGGAAGAAGGATTTAGTAGGCAATGTTGTTAAACTTAATGGCACACTTACCGGAGCGTTTATACTGCGCGGAAGTACACTTGGCACCGGGGGCCTCGTAAAGGGCTCTGTTGATGTAGTCAAGGCTCGCTTGTATTTCCCCAAGACCCGCTGAGCAGGACGATGTTTTCTTCTGAGCATCTACGCACATCTTGTGGGAGTTTATCGTTCTGCGAAATAATAAGAAATGCAGGTAGCGAGAAGACGTCGCACGTAACACCGCCATGTGCAAAAGTATGAGCTGACGCCAGCTCTCATGTGTCGAACTGCATATGCACGACTAATGACAAAGGTGTTGCCTTCACGACCCTGATGCAGGTGCTGTGCCAGATAATCGCGCGAGGAAAGGACAGCATCAAAAGCGTCATTCAAGCTTTCACAAGCACAGCTCAAAACGTTAATGAGAAGGAGTAGGAAGAAGGGGGGGGGGGGGGGTCATTCTCGGCAATGGTCATTCAGTCCATAATTGACCTTTCGCTGAAGCTGACGCCTGCTTGTTGACATCTGTCTCACTGTTCGAGCGCCGCAGCTCTAGAGAGTGACAAACACCTCCCTGCATAATGTATCCAACTCTGAGTTCAACGGCTTAAAAGGACCTGACAAATTAAGGCCGAAGATGCCTCGCCATGGCCTGCATATTTTCCCGTTGTATCTTGACTTTCGTGGAACCTTATCACTCGCTGCGGCTACAACCGCGGTGTGCGTACCAAGACATATCTGTCCTTTAGCCAGGGGAAAAGTCGTGTCGTATATATATGCACGTTAAATTTACCCTTTTTTATTCCGGAAAATAGTTCTGGTAGTTTTACTAGTGCTTCGAGCTAGCCTCTGTCTGTTGGCGGTGACAAAAAATAGGCGGCTAATGAATATTCCACCTAATGCAGACATTTTTTTTTTAATGACTGGAACCTTGTTTTCTTTCCGCTCCCACGCATTTATGTTTTGTCCCTATGTCAATAGCAGCTACAATTTTCGTCGCCACTGCCATACGGCTCAGCCGTACGCTCAGAGGCCATAAGTCCAATTAGGCCACCTTTGGATAAATAGAATCAGAGGAGAGACAGTAATTCATCATCATCAGCCTGAATATACCCACTGCAGGGCGAAGGCCTCTCCCATATTTCTCCAATTAACCCGGTTCTGTGCTAACTGCATCCACTTGACCCCTGCGAACTTCTTAACCTCATCTGCCCACCTAACTTTCTGCCGCCCCTGCTACGCTTTCCTTCCCTTGTAATTATTCCGTAATTATTCAGACAGTAATTATTCTAGGACAAACCGCGCAAGCAGTATTGTGTGGCCGATGACATAAAGCCCGTAGCATAGAAGGGAAACGCTACACTCACTCGCAGATTTGGTCTTGATGGTGCGGGTTGTCTCCAAACATTGCATCACGAAGGCTGAATATGTAAGTGAGGCCGCACTCGAAGTACTTTTCCATGTAGATGTCACCGTTGCAGCCACCAGGAGACTTTGTTACAATGGGGTGTATCGGGTCGTGACCGGGTCCAGTCAAAGGATCAATAGGCTTATCTGGGTTAACCGGCGGCTGTGGCTTGTAGTCGCGGCAGTAGTGCTCGTACTGGCTCAGCAGCACGTTCATCACATGCATGGAATGCCTGTTGAACTCCGAACCAATGCTGCAGTGCAAATCCCTCGCGATCACGTTCGTACAGTTTTCGAAGTCCCTGTATGCACTGGAAAATATTTAAAAAAAAAAGCGAGAGTGCACGTTCAAAACCGGAGGCACGAAGACTTCTTTCAAATCAGTATGACCTGCGCTAGGTACTCTGGTTTGAGCTGCCTCTGGAGAATAATGCGCGACATCGCTTGTTTTGCGCATATTGGGAGCTTATTCCTGCGGAACAAATGTGCTATGCAGGAAGCAGATGTTTCGCCCTACGGGGATGGGAGGCGACTTTAGGATAGCCTGCCAATTTCTCTTAACAGAGTCACAACAACTGCACTGGGGCAGTGCGCACTGTATGCGAAGAGAAAATGTCCAGTGACATAACTCCTAGTGAGAGCTCAGAGCCCGCAGTAAACGAATCGAATCGCAGTAAATGAATCGAAGGAGTTTTGTCATGGTTGAAAGTCATATTGGCGACAAATGGCTGCACTCTAGTACGTACAGTTATTGGCCTTTAACCATTGGATTTTCGAGTCATGTTATGGCAAGCGAGGTTTAACGTTCGAAAGCAGCACATATAATCCGTGCAAAGCGCCGTAGTGGATTGACTAGAATTAATTTCGAGCATCCGGATGAGTTTGACGTGAACAGTTGAATTATCTGAAAAAGAAGAGCGGTAATTGACAAATACATTTAATAATAATAATAATAATAATAATAATAAAAAAAAGACACGACTGAATAATTCAGCCCCGATTTTATCGTTTTGGTAATACAGAGAAAACACCACACATCTTGTGTTCGCGAATGTGGCTTCGCGCCGTGTAGGCACAATGCCCAGAAAGACTTTTCAATGGTACGCTTCGCTGCACTACGCCTGATGGAACAGTTTTCTCTTTTACTTCAACCCAAGCGACACAAAAGCGCCCGAACGAGCTTCACGACTACGTGCATATTATTATAACTGCATACCATTGTGGAAGGCGCATTGTCCGATGTAGGTTCGTGGGGCCAGGAGAGGATTTGGCGCCGTCTTTTTTTTTTTTTTTTTTTTTGCGTTGCAGTAATGGCAAAGGAGCATGTCAAGTTTTGGGCACCAGACAGATGGGGAGGAGTGGGCGCTTACGTGCATATCCTATCCTGAGCAGGGCTGTGGCTCACGATCTCGTTGAACAAGAGGCCGCAGGCGAAGAACTGCTTTGTGGCGTCTTCTTCTTGGCACGTCTGGTCCAGTGTATAGCCTGCGTAAAAGCTTCAATTGGTCCGGAAAATCTTTAAATGAGGCGGCCACGCGTAGGCACACAATTACGTGCTCTTACCCTCTAGTCTTTTGGCAACATTCATGGCCGTAAGCTTAAGCTCAGCAAAGCACATCTCGCGGTACTTTTGGGTCAGCACCTTGGGGAAGTACTCCATGTGCATCATCAGTTCCGTGTCCTCTTCGCAAGACTCGCTGTGGAGGACTGTGTTCAAGCAGCTGTAGTAGCGGCTTAATGACCTAGAAAAATAAATAAATCACGAGCATGCACTTCAGACTAAACGCAAACCCACTTTTGCGTTTTCTTCGATGTGAATAAGTTCAAAACTTCTCCAGGGCTACGGAAATACGACAAATGGTTAATTGGATGAGCTGGTGGCAATATATGAAATAGTCGCATCAAAGCCACGACGCGCACAGGAAAAGAACACAGCACAACTGCTGACAACCAATAGAATATTTATTCAGAACAATAATAATAACCTTTGTTCCGAATAAATATTCCGGTATTTTAGCCAGCATTTCTAGCTACGTTTTTTTTTTTTTTTTTTTTTTTTTTTTGCTGCTGTCAAATGTTCGGCGTCACTTTTCCATGAAAGGTGCGCGGCATGATGTCATCACAATTCGCCCTATAGGATACTTAACGCTGCAAGAAACATAAATCTGAATTCTTGCGTTCCTCTTGCTGGGAACAAAAAACATGTTCATCTCTGAAGCGGGAAAATTCCTTTGATACTATTGTAATGATGAGGTGCAGTCTGTGAGACATACTCAGGGCACCAGCTTTGTATTCTGAAGCGATAACAGAACTCCTATGTTCCTTTGCTAAAAGAGGGGGAAGCAAAAGGTTCTCAACCCCGTGAGTGTTGTTGCATCGGCGAAGTGAAAACAAACTACAATGCCCGACCCAGAAGCGCGCCCAATGGCCTATGTGTTTTTGAAAGAGGTGCGCCTCGAAGCTGCCTTAATTTCGGGTAAAGCACGCACCAGATCGATGCAATGTGTCAGATGTCCCTTCGTGCAGCTTGCAATTCATTTCCAGTGCTCCGAATCTCTTGATGGTAAGAACATGTTTTGTCCTATACCCTCTCCAATAGAAGGACTACTACTAATGCTAAATCAGTGCCACTACAGGGCTCAGAAGTAGACCCCCTGGTCTCTTACACTTTTGACAAAGGCAAACAAAAGAAAAGAAAACAAAAGAAAAAGGATCTGACCTGCAAATTTGGTGAGATTCAACCTCTTTGTCGTCTTCAATCTTTCGCAATTTTGTGTGGAATTTTTTGGCACACAAGAACTGTGTCTCCCAGGCTTTGTCTCTCGTGCACAGGTCAAGCTTGGCCCGATAGCCCGTGGGAATTCGTGCCACCGACGATGCTGAAAGGAAGACCAGACGTGCAAACTTTTCCAACTCTTTCAACTCTAAATTTTTGCTCTGGCATTGAGCTTTTCCTTTACGTACAGTTTACGTCTGGGATGCATTCGATACCGTTCTGCTGGATGTATTGCTGCATTGGTAGCAGCTGCGTTACAAGAAACTCCTTATCGTCACATCCAGTCGCTTCGATCACGTTGGCCAGGCACATTTTATATTTGCCGATAACCCTGCGAGAAGGCATTCAGGTTGTCATTACAGCGAACGAATCGTTACATCCATGTTACACACACCGCTTCTCGCGAGTCAAAGCCGACGAGTCGCACGGGCTATTAGCCGGGTGCATATAGCGTAGTTCGATGCTGTTAGAAGCATGACTCCTGTTGAGAGCCTACATGGCGAGTCGGTTACGCTATTTGCTTACGACAGAACTTTTTGCTGGGCTAGTTGGTTCACAGTGACTTGAGTGAAAACAGCGCGAAAGAAGCCCGAAGGCGAAGCGAAGAAGGGACAGGAAAGAGCGCCCTTTCCTGTCCCTTCTTCGCTTCGTCTTCGGGCTTCTTTCGCGCTGTTTTCACTCAAGTCACTATGAACCAACTAGCCCAGCAAAAAGTTCTGCTTGATTACCTTTCTTACACAGTGGACCCTTCGTTATGTGTTTCTTCTCCTACGGCACAACTGGATGCCCTCGTCAACAACAACAACAACAACAACAACAACAACAACAACAACAACAACAAAAAGCTCTCTTTCCTGTCCCTTCTTCGCTTCTCCTTCGGGCTTCTTTCGCGCTGTTTTCACTCATTGCTTACGACACCGTTTTTTTTTCTTGTAAGATTCGTTGTTACTTTCACTATAGCTTGCGGCTTTCCGCGATTCGCTAAAGGGCATCCGTAATTCGTTCACCTACTTAAATCGTATTTTACAGCGGTTTTCG
The DNA here is from genome assembly GCF_055883805.1 of Amblyomma maculatum. NCBI lineage: Eukaryota > Metazoa > Arthropoda > Arachnida > Ixodida > Ixodidae > Amblyomma > Amblyomma maculatum. The sequence continues at coordinate 203,736,583 of NC_139344.1, read as the reverse complement.
TTAAGTGTACACCGAGTTTTCAATGCAGGTTGCCAAGTTGCGTTGGAAAACGGTTCTGTGCTGGGAAGCACTGATGTAGTTAGAAGAGCGTTTAACACCTAAATATGCACCAAGAGCACATTTTTCAGTGCATCTACTTACGAGCATACAAACTTCATATCCCCGTGGTTATGAGGGATGTTGAGTTTGAACGTGGCATCGCATAGCTCCCGCTGGGGCTTGAAACGCGCCACATCGCAACCGCTGTCATCTGTAATCAAGGAGAACAAATGAGCATCACTTTTCTCAAGACCGCATATTGACAGCGCTTTTTTTGCTGGCGTCCGCAAGAACGACAGTCCTAGCGTGATAAAACACGTTCTACTTATTTTGCTTATACTTATCGGCCTTCACAATGCCGTACCGCATGACAAGCCTCTCGTTAGTATACGTTGTCTTTCCAACTTGTCGTCAACCTTGGGTGGGGTCTGTAAGGATTTTCAAACGTGCAATACGCTTGCGTCTGTGCCAAGCCTCAGCCATGCTAGCGGGCATGTACTGGCACCAATCTGGTTTTCACCGCGAATTTGCTGCCGTTGGGAGGTTATTACAAACAGCAACTAAGGAGTAACAACCACAAAATGGGCTGTCCACGGCCCCGTGTCGCTACGGACAATAAAAACTTCTCCACCGTTCTAACGTAATGAATCACCGGTTATCCTTTCTAGGTGGTATATGGCGAGCAGATTTTGAAGAGATGGCACAGCTGTAGTCGGCACATCCCGGCTAACGGCGAAAATAATCCTCAGTAGACCGGTAGGAGTGCATGGGCTCGCTTTGTGGGTAACGCAGATCGCGCCTGCCGTTTGAGAGCCGCCATATACAGCGAAGTTGGCGTATGCACACGATGGAAAGCAATGCACTGCGCTTGTGACAAAATAACTATTCTTGCGTGTCCATTCTATTACGTGCTTATGCTCCGCCGCATCAGTTGGCCAGCGCCGGTGCGGCTGCATCTGAGCCGATGGCAAAATTAAAGAACAGAAGGAATCAAATAGAATTGGAATAGATGCATTATCACGACCTTAGTTTCCGTTCGAAGAGCTCTGCGCTCTAGAATTCGTTGAATTACGTCGCGAAGTAACTGGATGATAAACCTCCATATTCATTTACACTCACTTCTGCTGCCGCTTTTCAATCCTAGCATCAGCCGGTCGCCGCTGTAGAACTAAGTACGAAGGTCGCTATTCTATACCCATTTTCATCGATTACATTTCATTGTTGTCACCAATGGCACTGACTAACTGATCCAGGAGTTAATGAGGGTTCTACGGTGCCTCAGCTAAGTACATTGAGCGAAAAAATAAAGCTGAATACAACTAGTATATATTACCTCATCCAGATTCACAAGTTAAAGCTGTGGAAAGTAGTTCATGATTCCGGTCTTTAGTTTAAAAAAAAATTGAGTTGAAAAAGCGAATAATCCCGGGCCGGGCTGCTATCTTGCGGAAGCGTTAGAAAATAATGCGGCCCAGGGGCTGTTTCCCGCATTGAAAAATCAAACTTCGGCCGTCAGTACATCTATATACTGAAAAAAAAATAAATAAAAAAACGTGTACTGATGCTCTTTATAAGTTCGAGCCCAGCTGGAAACCACGTCCCTGCTCTGCTGACGTGCCCAGTTGGGGGCGTCCCCCTTTTACACCGCTGCTTGTGTACCGCTCCCAAGTAATGTGTGAACAGTCAAGCCTGCGTTACTGTAGGGAATATAGGAAGATTAAATTCTTGAAACCACGAAGCGAGATGAACACAGGTTGAGGGGAAGCCTTTGTTCGCTAGCCAACGTTTCGACAAGAGGGCTTCTTCGTTTGGGTGAAGACAAGTCCTCGTATAGGAGGCCCTTGAATGGCTCCCCCTCAACCCTTGTTCATTTTGCTTCGTTTTCAAATTTGCGCTGTGTTCTGTATGGCATCGGGAAGCTGGCGCGTGGAAGTTGTTACCGGCGTGGTACCATATGTATTTGTATTACGGCGCAAAAGTGGCTAAGGCTATAATGCGCTAAAGAGACGCTTAAATCAGTTCATTAATGATAAATGATCTAAAGGCTTCGCACCCAATTTTTTAAAGACGTTTGCTCGTTTTGAGCTCAGAAACACACGCAAAATTTAACTTTTAACACTCAGGGAAAGAGCTAACGAAGGTTTTCCTCGTAAAATCGCATGAAATTACCTTTTTTTTTATAATATGTACAGTTTCCAGCCTGAAAATAAAACGCGGCGCCATGAGATAGTCGACATATGCTAACGACGGTGAAAAGGGATTAAGGAACCCAAACCACACATCTACTGGCCCTGCGAAGCTATATTAGGGTGTAATTAACTAAAACGCACGCCCTGTCTTTCTCAGCTATACATTTCGAAATGATACCTAACACTCATCTTTCCTAATTTTGTATAGCACAGGCGATCATTAATAAATCGTTCCCAGACGGAAAAAACTGAGGGACATTTTCTGTTGTCACGACAGAATTTCTGTGGGGTTTCTGACAGCTAATCTGTTGTGACAACAGGAATTTCTGTAGTAACGTCAGAATTTTCCGTGTGTGCAACAGAAAAGCACTAAATGGCTACAGACCACACAAAAGTACTGCAGAAAATGTTACAGTACCACTCGCAGGTACTAAAGAAAACTGAAAACTCTGACGTCTACGCCAGAAATTTTGTCGTAAACGTTAGAATTACAGGACATTTTGTCATCTTTTTGATACGATTCTGTAGTTATTTTTCTACTGGTTTTAGGTTAAATTTAAGGACATAAAAAGCGGCAAGGCCAACTTCACTGCCAAGGGAGCCAGTTGTTAGCCATGTTGACACACAACGTTAAACACAAATGTGTAACGTTGTGGCATATACTAATGAGGCCCTCTTACCGAAGTGTTAGTTCTTGTAATATGGCTAGTTAACCCGTGCAGTCATAGTAAATAGTGCGGACCTATGAAAGCCGCTGTACGCTGAAGGCTGACAAGGATTGGAAGGATTGATTCTAGAGTCAAGCTTCGAAAGAGGAAAACTATTACATTCGCTAAGACACGTCTCTTTGAAAACATGACTGGGACATCTCCACCTTTTTCCGTGTGTAGTTCTCTCTTCTCCGTGTTTAATTCTCTTAGCAACCGGAGAAATGATGTATTATAGGTACCTATTTCAATCGGTAAAAAAAAAAAAAAAAAAAAAAAAAAAAAAAAAAAAAAAATGGTCTAGTAAGTAAATAATGAGGATGCGTAAAGACGTGGGTGATCTTACATTTTGGCCCTTGATGCTGTTCTGACAGTAGGAAAAGTTGGATTCCATCGCAGGCAACAATATAGAGCGCGGCGCCCAAGAGGCGAACGAAGGCCTTCATTTCCAGTCTGAGACCTGCGGGACTTACTGAAGACAAAAGAAAAAAAAAATAACACCACATCAGTAATCGCAGGTGCTAGTTCGCCTGCCAACTACTTGCGTCTCCCTGCCTCATGATTTCCAGTTCGCATTACTTCACTTCGCGCACCATTGCTTGATTCCACTTAAGTCATGTGCATATGCTTTTCTGAATATTAAGTTGTGTTCTCGATGGCTTGATCTTACAGTGCTTTTATGCAAAGTCTTATCTCTGCTTAGTAGCAAGCGTGTGTCCTGGTCATCGGCTATTTATGGACGAGCGACTCCTTACAGCGACGTTAATATCCTCGCTTTCTCGAGGCGCTGAGCTGCAGCCGCACTCCTACAGCCGTCCCACTCAACGCCCCTGAGAGGTGCACGCTTCTTCGTTCGACGAGAAGCGAGTTCCCGTATGCGGACCACGACATATTGCCTGGCCACTCAGCGGAGTAGGTGCCAATGGCCTAAGCTGGAAGCTTCCGGCCCGCACTTAACATCGTCGCACAGTGTCCCGATCCTCACGCAAGACCTATTCGTGCAGACCCGGCAAGGTGGTTGGGTGGTTAAAGAGGTCAGCTACTGACCTCAAGGTCGTGGGTTCACATCCCGTCTGAAGCAGCCACATTTCGCTGCACGCAAATGCAGGAATACATGCGCGCTGTGTGATGTCGGTGCGCACTTAAGAACCCCAGGTGATCGATAAAAATTCAGAACTCTCCACTACGCAGTCTTTCCCACTCACATCCTCACGTGAGGCTTCGGGCCGCTAAACAACGGACACCATACCACGCTCACGAAGAAATACTTGCTACAGCCCCGCTGCAGTTGTTCGATATGCGTTTTTTTCTCTCGAATAAGCGGGAAGTAAATGAAGCGACTAAATATCTCCCTGTTATTTGTCACGCCATTCTGGCTTCTATACTACGCCATAAATCGGGTAGCGGGTGTCGTTTGCAGATCAATCAGCGATATGCGAGAAAAATTGGAGGTCTGTGCTCCCTAAAAAGCCAGCGTGGTGAGCAGAAAGCTTCACGAAGGCAGCTTTGAGCAACGCTCATTGTGTACCGCGCTAAGTCAGCCAGCTTTACTCATTGCCTTCCCGTATCCTACGCATCATGTAACATGGCACGACCTGCTGTATAATTGCGAATTACCTAAGCTGCGCCAGTTTTAACGTGTCCATCGACGCCGGAGCATCTAAGAGCAGCAACAGCAAAAAAAGAAAAAAAATGCACTGCCTGCGATCCCTAGCATGCCGAGAGCGTCGCGGTGCGACTATTAGCCACCCCACCGAGTCCAGAAAGTAGTTTAGAGCCCCGACCACTAACATGGTGACATGTGCTGGCGGTACGGCCGGGGCTGTTTGAAGGCGTCCACTGAAAACAGTGAACATCGGTAGGCCTCATAGGCAGTGCCCGCGCAGTCCTTGAGCCGCGTGTCCGAAGCGAGCGGCTACGAAAGCGAGCTAAGCGTGGCTGCTAGCATACCTGGAACAGTCTGCTGATCGGGCTTCCTCGGACGGCGGTCGGTGGCGTCGTTTACATGGCCCACCCGGGGGTAGCGTCAGAGAGGCCGGTTCTCTTGGAAGGCATTCGAGGGCACGCGCCCGTGCTCAGCGAGAACGTGCCTCGCAGCTGCACTGGATGATGGTGATGGTGGTGGTTACGGTGATAATGATACTGGATGCACCCTTTTTAAGGGGGAGACCGCGACGTCCACCGCACGGTCAAGAAAAACAAACAAACAAAAATGGTCCGCAAAGCTTCAAACTCTCAAGGGATAATTTGAGGTCCGGCGGGACAAAATGTCCGCAACGATGTCGGATGATGATGGTGATACTGGCGGTACTCTTTTTAACGGCATTTGAATTGAAAAACAGACGCGAAGTGAACCGCACGGTTGTACCACGCCGCCTAATCATGGTGATGTGATGGCGAGACTGGCTGTACCCTGACATGAAGACCGCGACGTCGACTTCAAACGGTGAAACCAAAAGAAACAAACAAAACAGGTTGTCTGCAAAGATTAAAGAAACTCCGAGTCAGTGAGCGTTTGACGGGACCTCGCCGCGGACATTTACTCACGTCAGACCTCAAGTGACTAAAGTGTCTAAATCGCACGCCCAATATTCAAGGCGGCGCTACGTCACCGTTCTAGTGCCGCGCCGCCGAGCTTCCGTCTTTATTTTCAAGGCCAATGCATGGCGCGCTAACGATGACCGTACCGCTTCGCCCCATTCCTGCTTGCTTCCCTCGAGTGGCGCCTGTGTTTGCTCATATATGTTGCGGCCTGCTTTGCTACCCGGCAGGTATGCGAGCGACGTCGTGGGCACCTTCGAATGCCTTCCAAATTTGCGCAATTTTGAAGAGAAGCTGTATTGGAAGCGTGCGAGTAACTTTTTAAACAGCGATGAAGCACTCATGCTTTGGGAATTCAGAAACGAGAAAATTGCACGCAGTACCGGGAACACGAACAATACAAACTCTATGCAGAACTTGGCGCTAAAAAAACTACAACTACCTAAGCCGCTTCATTACAATATATATATATATATATATATATATATATATTAATGAAGCGGCTTAGGTAGTTGTAGTTTGCACGGCAATGTATTATTTATAATATCGTTGCTGATACGAAGGCCAGCCTTCTTAAGCCAGAGCTCAAGCTTCGTCCGCTTTGTCGTCTTCACAACTTCTTACTTGTTCACAGGTGAAGTATCTCTTTTACAATACTGCCTTGTGAACAGACGCCATCCTGGCTGATTAAGCAGAAGCCATGATGGCAGGGTCATAGTACTTTCGAGGCGGGCAAAGCGGACAATTTCACGTCCTCGGCGGCGGTGTTCCGTTGAAGGCGTGAGAGACTCGATAAGGTAATTAACAGGGGAAGTTTGTTGAAGCGCACGATAGGGTCCCTAGCATCGACTCAGAAGCTTGGGCGACTGGCGTGTCACACCAACGAGTCTGGAGGATAAGCAGGCGGCAAACATGTGGAACCGGTGTGGTTATTTTTCTGGTGGTACAGGTTTCGAGTTGTGATTTGAAGTGTGATCTGACGGCACTCTTCGGCATAGGCAGCGGCTTGAGAAATGGGTGTCAGTTCGTGAACATCGGGACGCTCCATTGTGCAATAGGGTTTCCGGCCGTACAGAAAGAAATAAGGGGAGAAACCGGTAGTCGTTTGCGTAGCAGAATTATAGGCGTATAGGTTATAAAGGGTAACACGTGGTCCCAATTTGGAGTAAGTTGAAGGAACATACATGGCCGTCATGTCTCCTATAGTCCGATTAAATCGCTCAACCATTCCATTTGTCTGGGGATGGTAGGAAGACATCGTACGATGAACAAAATTGCACTCCTGTAGGAGGGCTTCTACGACATCATACAAAAATACGCGACCACGACCACTAGCAATTCCTGTAGCACACCGTGACGCAGGATGAGGTTCTCAAGGATGAAACCAGCGACGTCGCGGGCAGAGGCCGCCGGTAAAGCAGCAGTTTCAGCATATCTGGTGAGGTTGTCGATGACAACAATGATCCACCTATTGCCGGCGGAAAAGCTTGGAAGAAGCCCGTAAAGGTCGATTCACACGCATGCGAACCGGTAGGGGCTGCAGGGCTGGATGGAGTGGACGTGCTGGCGGACAAAACTATACATGCCCTGCCAGCAGCATCAATGACGCAGGCGAGTAAATATTGTCAGGAATCTAGCATGGGAGGCACGGGTTACCGCCGATATAAGTTGTGGTTCGGGGGCGCGGTCGTTGGCGTGGAGGGAAAAGCGGTGGCCGGCTTGCAAACGTTTGTGCTTTTCCTGCATAAGAAATTAAATTGCAAGTCAGGACTAGTCTTGAATTGTTATCGAGTATATTGAGAATGCTTATATTTTGTATCTTGTGTTGCAAGAATGTTTACTAACGTCTTAAAGTGCCTCATTTTGATGGATTGTTCGAACTGGCGCTCCAGCTGACCTGAGACGCCGCCGGCCAACAACGTCTTTAACGTCTTCCGGCCTGCGTCTGAGGCGGGGGTCCCGCTATCCATGCCAAGCGACGGAGGGCCGGAGCTCTTTCATCCGCTGGTGTAAATAAAACGTTGTACTCTATCGAATTAGCACCCGGGTGCCTGCGTCTCCTTACTTCGTGAACACTTAAGAACGGTTGGGCACTGCATGACACACGGGCGTTGTCACTCAAAGTAGAATATTTGCTCCAGGCTTAATGAAGGTTGCGCATGGTTAGCACAGGCGATGTGTCGTACAGAGCAAAATGACCATGGATACCTCGAAAACGTCTCCCTGCGTATGTACAATTAATGCCAGGCGTGGACTTCACTCTGGAGACAGCTCTGGGGTGCGTATTGGGCTGTTTCTTTCGCACCACAACCCGATTTCCTGAAGCTGCAAAGAACGTCAGTGGTGTCCTCAGGCTCCATGGATACAGGGAATGCAAGGCGCTGCACGCCTTTTATAAAACACCATTTCCACTTTAGTCTTGCCAAATCAATCCGCAAGTAGCTTTAAAGCACGCAGCTTTATTTCACACTGAAAATAAAAGGTGTATGTACAAAATGAAAGAGCTGAGAAAGAAAAAAAAGTAAGGTTCAGGATGTTCGAAAGGGAGGAATTCAGAGCCGTTCGACCAGCTTCTTTTTGCGCCGCCGTATGGCTTCTACGTCCTCAGACTCTGAGTCTTCAAGAAAGCCATCGTTGGGGTCAGGCTGGTAGCCGTCCTCTTTCTTGTCTGACTCGTCCCCCTTGACATTCCATTTGTTGAGTCTGCTGCGGTGGCCTCCGCTGCCACCCTGGGATCCCCTCTCACCCTGGGATCCTCCGTCACCCAGGGATGGCCTGTCACCCAGGGATGGCCTGTCACCGATGGATGGTCTGTCACCGAAGGATGGTCTGTCACTTAAAGATGGCCTGTCACCCAGGGATGGCCTGTCACCCAGGGATGGCCTGTCACCCAAGGATGGCCTGTCACCCAATGATCCCCTGTCATCCTGGAGTCCCTTGTCATCCAAGGATCCCCTGTTACCCTGGGATCCCCTGTAGGCATTCCTTCCGCTTCCTTCAGCGCTGTCGCTTTCTTCTTCGTCGACATGCCGCGATCCGCCCCTCCTACCGGGCTTGGCTCGCCTGTTGCCCCGACCTCCACGTTCGTCGTCAGTCTCGCTTCGAGGCCGGTTTCGTTCCAGCTCCGAGGAGGATTCGCCGTGGCTTCGGGGGTAGTCCTCAGCTTGAGGGATGCGAGGCTCGAATGGTAGTTTACGCGCCGGAGGATAGAGCGGGCTGTCGGTAGTTATCTGCGCCGAGAAAAGTAATTTCGAACAATGGTTTCTTCAACGCACGCATAGTGGCGACATTACAGTGAACGACCGCTTGTGGCGGCGGGTATCTAAACTGTTGACGGGGAGAGCTACTACCTACGCTGGAGTTTCCTAAGAGCAGCGCAAGCACTGAATCAAGACATGTGCGTCCGTACGACCGTTATAAATCGAGAACAGTACCACCTATAACCTTGCTGTCCCTCAGCCGGACCATACTGACGCCAGGCTATGCCGCAATAACCACTCTGATATGCCTGTGAAGTAGTATTAAACAGCTGGGCGAGTTTTCTCTGACGACGGGTCTTTCTACGTCAGTGCTGGTATCTTTTGCTGAAGCTAGGAACAAAACGCAGGAAAAGATAGTCAATAGACGAACGTAAAATGTTAAGCTAACAATGGGAACTTCTAGTAAGGTTCTCATCACCTGGTGACCGCTACAAACATCCATTGTGGTGCACCTTTGGATTGCTTTTTCCTGGCCATAGCAAGCTTGCCAAATTCTGGCCCCGCTCTTGAGGTGATAGGCATAGTTTACAAGAGAAGCACGGAAACGGCGGCAAATATTTTGCTGGAGTTGTGCGCGTCATTACTTTGTCCTGCCAAAAACTGCATGTCGACTAGACTGACCAATGCGTCGACAAGACTTTGGAAATATGTTTTCAAAAACAAAGAAATACATTTAAAATGTGCTTGCATACCACAACAAAGGTACGCAATCTAATAAGGACCGCAATAAGGCCATTCGAAGACAGGAAAACGAGTAAGCACGGCTGATTTTGGAAATATTCCATATTAAAAATTAAATATAACAATCGTAATACGTCCTGCCTCCCCTAAAAAGTCAGATTCTTCCGTGTATGTCTGCGACAACACTGATACGAATATTTGGCCGTGTTTTATGGCCTAAATATGCGTATATTTGTAAGCTCTGTTAGGCTGCTGACCACCGTCTCCTCTACGCATTTAGTCTCTCTGGATTGCGCCACGCACCCTTTTGAAATAAAATGTACTAACGAGCCGCAACTGAAGTTCTGCTGATTCTGAACGCCAGAATATCCTGCAACCGTGAAGGGAGCTGTTATAAAACTGCAACTTCACCCTACCCATTATTTACAAAAAAGAAAAAAGGAAATAAGGACCTCTACTTAGAGCTCAGAACTTTTGAACAGCATTGCTTCCATTCATAAGAAATCCGCCACACTGAGCGAATCGCCAGTTGTACAACTGCGAACAAGGCCACTTTATGGGCAGCAAACTGTGCTACTAAATAGAAGCGTAGCGCTCGAAAATAACACACGTCATTTTAGCCGCAAGGTTTGTTGAGTGATGAACTTCGCTACCTTGAAGATCTGTTCTGTGTGCTTGAAGAACCTTCGACGCGTGTAGCCCCCTTCAGGCTGTTGCGGGCGTGCTGTCGATGGGTAGCGATTGCCGCTTGGGCGTTCTTCGGACGGCCGTTCGCCTGCGCCGCCCGCGCGATCAGTGTTGTCTGAGCCACCCGGGTGCACTTCGACATTGGGGTTCGGTCGTTCGTTGCTCCTCCCGCGCTTCACTGCGAAAGGCGCCAAAGAAGACCAGGTGACGAATCAGTCTAATGAGAGGCTTTGCACACTCCTCGTTCTTATTATATTTCACGAATCACTAAAACATTGCCGGTGTTTAACTCCACCTAAACCGATTAAGACGTGCGAAAGCACCGTTTGACATGGTTTGGCATGGTTTTGCTTGGAAGTTTACCATTACTAGAGTGGCACAGAGTTTGGCGAAGTTTTAAACGTCTTTATTTCGCGGCATACAATTGGAGCCAAATATGTCATCTCGAATCCCTATCGCATACATAAGCATTCTCGAGTACATAAGCACAACTGGACTTCTCTCTTTCTTTTAACTTTCTATCTCCTGCATCCCATTCCCCCTTTCTCAACTTATGCCTTGTGGCAAACTCTTCGAAAAAAAAAATCCCTATCGCAAACTATAGCGTCAAATTTTATTAGCAGATGGTTGCTAAACAGGAAGCTAAATGGTATGACACCACCTTGAACGCTACGCGAAGAACAGTTGAGTCATAATTTTGATGCGACATGGAGGTTCGTTAGTGATACCACACAAGCAAACTTTGCGCCAGGGTCTATAGAAGGAAGGGACAAAGCTATTTCTTGTGTGTATCTGTGTTGCGCTGAATACCCTATTATTGTGTTCCTGTCCCAGTCGCACCTTCGGTAGCTCGACAACGCCTGGCTTCACAGTTGATATGGCAACAAGCGAGGCACGAGCAAGAGTTTTGCTTGGCTCTGACGAACGTATGAGCGTTTTCGCACAAAAAGATGACATCAGCGCCTTCGCGGCAGGACGTTCAAAAAAATGTCCCGTCCAAAAAATGCGAGTTATTTCGAGGGTGGACGGTGCAGTCACCGAGGCTCTTGACGCACCCGCAAATGTTCTACTTGAGTCTATATCTCGGAAGATAACATTGTGCATGGCACCGATGTTTCAGGACTGCGCTGGAAAACTCAAATAGCACGCTTGTGTGGCTGTTCTACGTCAAACGCGGCACTTGCGTTTTGACTTCCTGACGTACAGGCAGCGTCTGTAGGGCGAGTAGTAGAGGGAAGCTTCTTCCTGCGCCGCTGCTATTTCTAAGGAGACATAGTACTCAGTAATGTTCTCCAGTATTATAGCTCAGTCGGAAAAAGAAAGAAAAAAGCTGAAGTAAGAGAGGAAGACAAATGAAAATGTGAATATCCCTTTCATTAAATATTGTATGTGTGTTTTGGTCGCAGCCCTCAATGGGACGCGCAATTTAGCAAGCTAGCCCCTTTACGCACGATCATCTAAAGGAAACGCCAGAGAAGCCAGCTAAAGCACCTCAGATCACGCGCAACACTTGAAAGGAAAACAGCCGTCGCGCCGAGTGAAATGTTACCTCGTTGGCACATCTTTTGCGACATATTGTTTTCATGCGTTAACAGTAGTGATTTGACAAAGGGGATGGCCAATCATCGCTGCGTAGACAGCATACTAGATTTTCAGAGTAACCGAACATCGAAAAGCAGCGCTCTAGCCGAGCAATATTGTCTTAAGCTCTATATAACGTAGACAATATACTTTACTTCCGGAGCGACCGCGCCGCGCAGAAAAATGCTCCAGCAAAACACCACCGCCTTTGTCAAATCATTGCTGATAATATCAAACATAAGATACTGCCAGGAGGCTCTCGGACGAAACAGACGACGTTGGTCGGCTCCACTCCTGCACGACGTGCTGTCAACTGTAACTGTGGATTGTCAGCTGTTCCCGCATCCTATCAGATAATTCCTGTCACCAACATCGTGACAGTACGCAACATTCCTACTTTTTTTTCAAATGTCACGCGAGATCCATCATACTTTAGCTGGCTTCGCTGGCGTTACCTTCAACACACCATATGTCCAGCGAAGCCAGGGAACGGGTGGTGGCATTCGCGTTTCGGATCTCTCTAGAGAGAGGGTAAATATGCGTTTTGAATTTCCAAGATGCGCTCAAGAATTCGTAGATGAATGGCACTGGTGCTTGCTCCTTGGCTAGCTGGATTTTGTTTTCATTGAGCGCCCTAGATCGTGGGTTGAAGACAAAAGGCATTGTGCCCATAATAAATTCTGCTCTTTAATGGGACTACAGGAAGGTATTTTATCTCAAAAATACCAAACTGTATCGTCGTATGTCTTGGAAATAAAAGCCACGACTATAATGAGCCATATACTGACGGCAGGCTTATGGTGAGTCGCTGGGTAACGTTATTGTGGTTGCTCCTACTCCCAGGCATGAGTGAACCACTATCGTCAGCGTGTGGGCAGTAGTGAAACGACAAACGAAATAGAGAGAATTAGGTGTTAGAGAGAAAGAGTAATAGGCGCTTACTGTGGAGCGCCCATTTTGAAGCAGAATAAGCTAAGTAAGGCGCACCTTCCAAAAACGGACGTTTGAAACGGGCGCCGAATTACGCAGCCTGCTCTCGTCACACGACCATGCTTACTCTCCCCGAATAAAACAGCAAATGCAGCCTTACGTCGGCTCCTGCACTTGTCTTGGTACTCATACAACAGGACCTCCAGTACATGCACGGCGTGGTAGTGGAACTCCGAGCTTTGTCCGCAGTTAAGAGTTTGGGCAATCATTTCTGTGCAGCGAATGAAGTTCTTGTAAGCCCTGCGAGGCAAGAAAAGAGAAAAAATCATTACACTGTCATATGCGCTCCAGTCAAGGAAGCGCTTTTTATCTTTTTTGAGAGCACGCTGCAGCTTAACGTGCTTTTTTTTTTCTTTTTTTTTTTTCATATCGCTTCCCCTTTCACACCTCTATGGAATCCCGGTTCTCGTCTGAGGGATGTGCGGGGTTCGCTCCCCATTCCGCAGGCTACCTCCGGTGACAAAGTAGACACAATTAGCTCTCCCCTAGCCGGGTTCTCTGCTTATATGGGTTAATTGCATGAAAAATAGCTCGTTGACCGCACCTTAGGTAAAAAAAGAAAAAAATATATACCTGTGTCATGGCGCTCTTTGTCCTATAGTACCCTTTCCCGGCGAAAATTCATCGTGGTCCTGAGTCCCGTTTTTTTTTTTTTTGTTTTTAAATGCATTTGTACTGATGCTTCAGTTTTTCGGCAAAACATTGCTGAGAAGGGAACTAAGCGCCATTTAATCGAGGGTGCCAACAGGAAAAGAAGCAGAGGCACGATGTTTTTAGGTACAACACTTCACCGAAGCAGGAGGGCCCACTTAAAGCGAGGAACAATGCTATAGGAATTATCTCTAGTCACAAAGTACAAGTAATATAAGTACAAGTAACTGAGACTTGATAACTAAACAGCCGAACCCGAAATTAATGCCATAACGATCGTTAATAGTCTGCCCAATTATCTCGGTGCAGCGTATGACGTTTTTGTAAGGTCGGCGAGGAGACAGAGAGGGAGATATATATATATAAGAGAGAGAGTTCCGATGGGGGTGTCAGAATGTTAGAACACCCCCGGAAATCTTCTGGGCACTGCATCCCCTCATTTTTCCTGCCTGCTTCGTGCCTTTCGTTCACGCAATTTTTTTTTTTTTTTGACCGGTCGCATGCAACACCACCTAAAATATATTTCTGGCTACGCCACTGCACCAGACCTTCCGGTTTCTTCATTCGCACGTTCAACAAGCGCCTTCATCGACAACGTCATGGATGTTCAATTTTCTCCAAAGCGCGCGTCGACCACCCGCCGCTCCGCTTTCGCTCCAGCCATTTTCAAACAAGGGGGTGATTTCAGCTTGCCTCTAGTTTATTTTAGAAACATTTTTACGGCAGAGGTAGAGAAATATTTGTTTGACATTCAGTGCTTCTCCTTGCCTCTGCTCTTAGTCTTTTGTCACGATTTTTACGCGAAGAATTTACAGTTTGTTCGGTCGAAAAGCAATCGCCGCCCCCCATTTTTGGCTCGGGTATTGCCGAGAGTTGTCGGAAGAGTTCGGTACGGGGCAGGAAATATTGTTGCTGACATTATTGCTTAGGATCCCACGATAGTCAACTTCTGCTAAAATGTGTGTAAGTACAGTCAGAACAACGAATCTTGCTCTGTGATTTTCTTTATGGACGCGTGTCCATGCTCGGGAAAAAGAAGGTGAAACACTTACTCGCACTGTGGGAACTTATCCGTCGTGTGCTGTACTACTTCATTGAAGACCAAGGCGCATGCCAAGAACTCCCGAGAAGCCTCTTCCTCCTTGCACCCATCATTTTGTGCTACCACAGCGGCCATTGAAGCTGTCGAAGAAGGCAAGTTATTTGTTTGAAGCACTTTCGATTAGCTCATCAGATTTTGTTTCCTAGAAACGTTAGCAGTAATTCCACTACCTGTTTCGCCGTAATTGATTTTGCGGCTACAGGCAGCATCCTGTGACAGGTAGCAGTGGTAAGCAGATGTATCAGTAACTTCTTCGTTTAATGGATTCTCCTTTTTTCGTACGTTTAGCGGTCGTCATCCAGTGTTTATGTCTAATACGTCTACCATGCGAATATAGCGTTACAACTGTAACGTTAGTTATCCGTGTGAAAGGAACGGTGTACTTGTGTCTCCCCGTGAAATGAGGATACCAATGTATGCAATTCTCGGCTGTGCATAAAAACGCTCAAGCTGGTAGAAAAGAAGCTGCTGGATACGCAGTGTCAGACAAAATTAAACAGCACATGTGGGAGCTATAGCTTACTTTGGTTCTGGCACCCATTTTCTCCGGTATAGCTAAAAGACACATGCCTGGTTTCCGGTCTAAACCCTATTAATGAAAACATGCGTAGCCTCGGTATTATATGGCAAAATGTTCTCGTGTCATGCGTCAAGTTATGTAAACGGCTACAACTTTGAGTGTCGCATTCAGTGTACTTACTGTTCACTTTCTCCCTGAAAAGAGATGGACTGATGTCGAGCTCCTTGAGACAGACTTCTTGATATCGGGCAGTGATTGCTTTCGGAAAATACTCCAAATGCTTGATGAATTCAGGATTTTTCTGGCAACTAGCTGATTCTGTCACAGGCGTCAAACAGTGAAAATAACGAAGGATAGTCCTGAAACAAAAAACGAAACCGACGTGAGTTAGGTGTAGTGCATAGTTCCGCTACGTGTAGATTTGCAGCAATCCTGCTGTCAAAATTAGGTCAAGTATATGAACGGAAATAAATCGCAAAGGAAGTCCAGTCAGCCCTTACTAACAAAGCAGTTGGCGCATCGTATTGAAAATTAATTCGTTTACGATTTGTCACCTCTTCTGCTTTTGCCTTTCGACGCACTACGAATGACCCATCTGTGCGCCTGTGCCAGCAAGTGTAAACCCCAGCGCCCTCCCCGGTTTTTCCGAATCTCACCAATAAATCGACGAGGCAGGGGAAACTAATTTAAAATTTTGCTATAAATGGACACGATCTCGCGTAAAAGTTGAAAGCTGGCACGAAGACAGGAAAACAAAAGCTCTTACCTGCATGATTTTTTTACAGCCCTGGACGGCTCGTTCAGCTGACCGAGGGCCTTCATGTCATGCTCGAAATCCTTAGTGCACGTCAACTCGACACCCCAGGCGGTGGCAGGGCTGCATTCAGACGCAAGCTTCACCTTGGCCATGCGGAATCGGAGCCGCCGCACTTTCAAACCTCGCCGGCTGGTTTCTGCGCAGAGAATGTGAGAGCGCGTGAGATGCACTGGACTTGCACAGCTGCTCGGGCGAAAATTACTGACTGCCCCGACCCAGAGGCAGCCGACGCTTGCTGTACATTCCATAGATCTGCCCGCCCTTCAAACAGCAAGAGCCACTGTACTCCGAACCCTGTACTTGAGTACAGACAAAGTGTCGAAACCCGAGGACGGACGGACATTGCTTCTATATGAACTGCTTATTCGCATTTCACTGCCACCAGGTCAGGTGGAAAATCACGAATCGAGAATAAGAAATTGAGGGCTAAACAAGATATGCAGTTGACTTCTGTATCCGGAGGAATCATGCTTTGCGCAGCGCACTATTAATAGAGAACGAAACGTGAACGCCGCCTCGAAGGAAATACAATATTTCCCTAGCCATCTACATTTTTCTCTCAAGGCTTGGGATGACATCGCAGTCAAGCGCTCGGAAGTGAGGTTATGAACGAGATATATACAGCCTCTATACATCTTATTTCTGAATAGTGCGACTTAGCCGCTCAATGGCCTCGCGATATGTCGCACGAGGTCTTACCGCAAGGTGGGCTCTTTGTTTAATCTCAGCCAAGTACGTAATCATCATCTTCACCCTGACTATACCCACTGCAGGGCGAAGGCCTCTCCCATATTTCTCCGCTTAACCCGGCTCTGTGCTAGCTGCGTCCTCTTGACCACCGCGAACGTCTTAACCTCATCCACCCACCTAACTTTCTGCCGCCCCCTGCTACGCTCTCCTTCTCTTGTAATCCAGTTTGTTACCCTAAGCGACCATCGGTTATCCTCTCTTCGCACTACATGGCCTGCCCATGCCCATTTCTTCTTCTTAATTTCCACTAGAATGGCTTCCTATCTCTTAATGTTACCCCTACCATTTTTCGTTCCATAGCCCTCTGGGTTGTCCTCAACTTAAGTAGAACTCTCTTGGTTAGCCTCCACGTTTCAGCCCCATAGGTGAGTACAGGTAAGATGCAACTGTTGTATACTTTTCTCTTGAGCGATACCGGTAAGCTGCTAGTCATAATCTGCGAGTGCTTGCCAAATGCGCTCCATCCCAATCTTATTCTTCTTGTTATTTCCTTTTCATGGTCCGGATCTGCGGTTACTACCTGTCCTAAGTAGACATAATCGCCTACTACTTCCAGTACTTCGCTACCTAATGCAAACTGCTGTTCCTTCCCGAGGCTGTTGAACATTACCTTAGTCTTCTGCATATTGATTTTCAAGCCTACCTTTCTACTTTTCCTGTCTAGGTCATCAATCATTATTTGCAGTTCATCCCCCGAGTTGCTTAGCAAGGCAATGTCATCAGCAAATCGCAGATTACTGAGGTATTCTCCATCTACCCTTATCCCTAACTGCTCCCATTCCAAGTGTCTGAATACCTCCTTTAAGCAAGCTGTAAATAGTACTGGGGAGATTGTGTCTCCTTGCCTAACACCTTTCTTTATGGGAATTTTGTTACTTTCTTTATGCAGAACTATGGTTGCTGTGCAGCCACTATATATATCTTCCAGCACTTTTACGTATGGCTCGTCTACCCCCTAATTTCGCAATGCCTGCATCACCGCCGATGTTTCCACTGAGTCAAATGCTTTTTCGTAATCAAAGAATGCTATGTATAAAGGCTGATTATATTCCGAGCATTTTTCTATCACCTGATTGATGGTATGGATATGATCGATAGTAGAGTACCGTTTCCGAAAACCTGCTTGATCCTTTGCTTGATTGCGGTCTAAGGTTGTCCTGATTCTATTAGCGATTACCTTATTAAATACCTTATACGTAACAGACAGTAAGCTGATTGGTCTGTAATTTTTGAGGTCCTTAGAGTCCCCTTTCTTATGAATGAGGATAATGTTTGCATTCTTCCATGGTTCCGGTACCGTCGATAACACCAGGCACTGCGTATACAGGGTGGCCAGTTTCTCTAGCACGATATCCCCCCCCCCCCCCCCCCGTCCATTAGCAAATCTGTAGTTATCTGATCCTCTCCCGCTGATTTCCCCCTTTTCATAGTTTCTAATGCTTTCTTGACCTCGTCCTTCGTCACTGGTAGAACGTCTGACTGTTTTTCCCTGCCGCCAATCTCGTTACGATCCTGACTACTTTGGCTGCTGTAGAGATCTGTATAGAACTCCTCGGCTACTTTGACTATTTTGTCCATATTCGGGATGACGTTGCCCGCCTTGTCCCTTATCGCATACATCTGATTTTTGCCTATACCCAATTTCTTCTTTACCGCTTTAAGGCTTCCCCCGTTCTTTACAGCATGTTCAATTTTCTCCATGTTATACTTCCTTATATCAGCCTCCTTGCGGTTATTGATTAGCTTTGATATCTCGGCCAATTTGATCTGGTCTGTTCGATTGGAAGCTTTCATACTCTGGCGTTTCTTAATCAAATCTTTTTTCTCTTTAAATAGCTTACCGGTATCCTCTCTAGCTATCCTACCGCCTAATTCTACCGCACACTCAGTAATGATATCTCTGAAATTATTGTTCATTGCTTCTAGGGTAATGTCGCCATCCTCGGTTAGAGCTGAATATCTATTCTGTAGCGAGATCCTGAATTCTTCTGCCCTCCCCCTCACCGCTAATTCGTTGATGGGTTTCTTTCTTACTAATCTGTTGTGTTCCTTCTTCAGATTTAGGCTAAAAGTACGTAATAATACTCGTTATAGTGCAGTCAAGAGGCGGTATGCAACGGTTTTTTCGCCTTGAAACACTGTTCCCGTACGAGTCTGATGGGTCACGTTTCTGAAACGCTCAACGCGCGTGCAGAAACGATAATCGAATACCTTTGGTTATGTTGAAGCAGTCGACGCTGTAGCCTTGTATGATGCCGCGAATCTTGTGCAGCTCTTGAGAGATGAAAGTCCTTTCGTAGCAGCTTGACTGGATCATCACACTGGCAACGCACATCTTGTACTTGCGCAAGGAGCTATGAAGCAAACAAAAATTGGCAACTCAATGCCAGGCGACGTGATCGAAGTTGAACAGATTTTAAAATCAAGTTCATTTTAACTTCACAGTTGTCATTGTTAAGCTACCGTAACAGCAGCCATGCATGGCTCATATATGACGCCTTTCTATTGTTCTTTTTATCTGACATCAAGACGTTGCATTACGTTATTCGGTCACTATTTCACTTTTACCGCATCGTACAGCTACAGAGGGCAAGACACTTGTCTACAACACCCGAGCTGCGCTCTCCAGATTGCCTGTGCACCATCCGGTAATGTCGCCTGATATGGAGACAGGCATGTGAGCTACATGCTAGCATGCGCAACACATTGGAGCAGTTTTCTCTGTTTTTCGCATTTTGGTCGTCGCCACCCCCTATCGCTGTCGGAAGCACGCAGCCGGAAGGTTAGAGACAAGAGTTTTGCATTTGATAAAAAAAAAAGGTGACCAGCACCACAAAAAACAGCCCCTTCACAGCAGGTACCGGACTCGTTATTGCGGTATGCTGCCTTTGGTGAGGACCTAAATCTAAAGCTTGTTTCACACCTGATTCAGGCCATTTAAGGCCGGCAGAGAAAAAACGGTGTGGCCCATAAAAACAGTCACCACTCGATCGCGAACAACAGCAGACAGCAAACTAGGGGATTTAATAGGCTATCGTAGGAATTTTGCAAAATCGTTTTGTCGAACGCAACTGCTATCTCGATTTTCATCTCTACTCTTTTATTGGGGAAGCAATACTACTATAGGTTTCGAGCCTTCAGCGTAGCGCGGCCGGTAGCCACGTCTTACCCACGTGACACTGTGACGTCACACCCCACGTGACATTAAGGTGAAAGCTGGGCTACGAACTCAAGCGGTCGGCAGGAGCTGCCAACTTGGGTCTCTCGTTTCACATGTGACGGTTATGTCAATCAGCCTGCTAGGACCCTGGCATTCACGTTACCCCTATAGGCCACTAATGCACGTTCATATCGGTTGGTTAAAGCGGGGCTTTATATCTGGGCTGAGGAAGAAGAAAAAGAGAAGAAGAAGAACGCTCGGTCACCCACAGCTAATGCTTTCGCTCAATATTTGGTTCAGCAGCGTTGAACCCTTGTAATTTTTTTCTTCCAAAATCCTGGAAAAAAAACAAAAACGACGCAGGGAGATTTTTTTTTTCTTTAGTCTGTCGACGTAACTTTTCGTTGTTTTGTAACAAAGCAGTCAATAAGTTTTCTAGGAAAACCTCGAGTACTATTAGGTCTTTGGGACTAGGGAGAAAACCAAACATAAATGAGCCGAGCATGAGACTTACTAGCAAACATAGTCGTGGCTTCCATGATGATGAGGAAGGTTCATTCGCAAGATGCGGTCACACTCGGATTGGCCCCTGCGGAAGCTGTCCACTTCACACTCGGCCTTGGGTAATGATTGGTCGCCTGGAGAGTGTAATGAAAGAAAATTAGTTTTCTAGACCTTGAGATGACGCCCTTCTACAAGCGCGGCTCTTTGTCGGCCCGTAGACTATTTCCAGGCAGCTTGCTTTCGCGACTGATCGCCACACTTGTTGCCTTTGTCCATATTTCTCGGCACGATACGATGAAGATTACTCATTACGCGGAGTTGACTAAAACGCAATAAGATGAAATTCGTACATCAGAGGCGTATATAGATGCACATTCTGATGAAAAGTTAAATTATCAGAAAGACTTTCAGTCATGTCTAGTAGTAAGCAGAACATAAATTGCTGTGATGTAGTATTTTCTTCTTTCTCGGCATTGCTGTTAAAAATATAAAAGGAAAATCGCATTTTTTTTTTTATTTTTTACAATTAGTGCGTGCCTTGTGCTCCCCCGTAGGCTACTTATCGGCCAGCGCAGACAGGCCGACAGATATCGCAGAAAATGTGCGCCCACAAATATTGCGGACTCTGTCCAGCCTTTTAAGCCGCTTCGTGAAACTTAAAACCTTTACTGAAGGAGGATCATGATGCGAGCATTTTGGGTTGGGTTGGTTTGTGGGGTTTAACGTCCCAAAGCGACCCAGGCTATGAGAGACGCCGTAGTGGAGGACTCCGGAAATTTAGACCACCTGGGGTTCTTTAACGTTTTGTTGCTTGCCAAGTGAGCCAGGAGTTCTAGGGGTACACATGAGCTATCAGGCACGGAAGTTAAACTGCATTTCCTGAAAGCAGAAGGCCGGAGTCCATCAAGTTATGCTCGGGCGCAGTCAGGCCTAACTGAAACTACAGCGCGGGCAGCAGTGCCGAAGCAAAGAGCCTAGCTGGAGAAAGAAGGAGCGTTGAATAGAACGCGAAGCACCGTAGCGGCGCGAAGTGCCATCATTCGACGCACCGGAACTCGCGCCCTTTACGAGTAGCGTGCGCAGGCGTGGCTAAGCCTCGGAAGAAACGTACTACGGCCCGGAGCTCTGCGCGAGGCGTTCGTATCTGGTCCCGCTAAACCTTGTCGCGTGCAGGCCCGACGAAAGCGGCTATCATCGCGTGCAAAGAATCGAAGATATCGCGGTGTCGTATGGCGTGGTGTAGACTCCCTATTGCGGGTCACGGTGGCGCACTTCTAACCAGCGCCCCGCCCCACTAACCCTGCTGTGGGCGTGCCGGCGGCGCGAGGAGTAGGCACTTACGGTCCTCGTAGCTGAACCCTGAGTGACCCCCGCTGTCCTGTGCCGGCTTGGGATCATGGCGGCGACGTTCCCCGCGGTCGCCGCCCCAGCCCTGGTCTTCTTCCTCGTCCTCATCCTCTTCCTCGGTGTTCCGGTAGGGCCTGCGGCCAGTCGCCAAGGCCACGAGCAGTAGCAAGACGAGCCCGGTACGCCGGGGGCCAGCCAGGCTGAACAACATCGTGCGGCTGGTTGGAGCTCGGTCGTGAAAAGCTGGCGGCGATTCCACGAACTGCTGCGCGAGCTCGGTCTCACGTGCTCGTGAGCGGGTGCTCCTGCGAGCGCGCTGAGGTGCGCCGATAGCGCCTTAGGATGATGATGAGTTTAGTGCACCAAAGCATGCGGTCTCGTGGCTTTTTTTTTTTTTTTTCAGCGTCGTTCTAGAGCCGACCTTTTGTTATTTTCGACTCGCGCTACACCGGATCGGCAAAATTGGAGCTTATTAGTTGAGAACTATTTCCGAAACCCAGTGCCGTGCCCTGCCGATACTTCACAGTCCCCAAGGAAAAACACGGCTTACCTTGTCCTTTGCCTTTATTATAACTTGTAGGATACTGCCAGAGTGCCGCCTGCTTTAAGACTACACTGCAATCTAAGTCAGGGAGTTTTAATCCCCCTCCCCCACCCCCCATTTCTCGTGCCTGCAAATAACCCTTGTCAATACCCTACTTTGGATATGTGACATGGTCTCTGAGGCAAGAAGAAGAAGAAGAAGACTATGCAGCTCTATAAGCGAAGAGCATGTCTAGGGTACAGCTCATTAAACACGCCAGCCGAACGAAACAACGGATACAGTTAAATACGGGGATAGCCAGGCAGAGATGGAGCGAATACCCCCCGTTTTATCCGTCGGCTAAAGCCCTGGTCTGCTTTCGAGTAATGGTGCCGAGTTTGGCCACTCGTTTGTGGGATATGATTAGAGCTTTAGGAGTACCAAATTGAAAATAGCGTTTTAGAGCACGGCAGCGTGCGTATAGACTTTTTTTTTATTTTTATCAAAATAATTCGGACTTGTAAGCCTGCCCTCCAACTGAATGTCCTTGCTCGTAATTTGGCATTTCCTATCAATAAGCAGGAGAAGTGTTATACAAACTTAAGACTGCCCCCACTGTAGCACTTCACCATACGTTTGCAGTGTACGACACCTGTTGTGAGGGCGTCTAAAAATGGTTTCTGTGCGCTGCCTCAAAGAGGGTTTGCGCTCGAACCGGGTCTGTAAGAATTTCACATTAGGCAGCCATTAAAGAGCCTGCCTGCGACAGCCTTCTTGAAACTGAATTGCATACCGTCTCATAACTTTACGTCCAATGTTCTTTCGTCCCTTTCTGCACATGTGCCTAATGGCAAGTCGTCGATTCAAGAAACCGAGTTTTTAGTTTTTAGTGATTATGAAAGCTGATGTAGAGGATAATATCTGGACAAATTTTAGGAAATAGAAAGTATTTTCATTGTTGTCTGAATTTTCCATTGCGCAGCGTTTGTTGAAGTTAGCCCGATCATAACGCTAAATCGGAAACGTTAGATAGGAGCGCTGGCTATTTGATAGATACATTTCCATGAAACATAATGTGCATTACTGGTGCTTTGTAGTAACTTTTTTTTTTATTTAGACACGCAAAATGGCAAAACAAAAAAAGTCGTTTCCTTGGGCTGACGTTTCGTTAAAAATTTCGCTATAAAAAACAAAAATAAAAATAACTGAGCGGAAATAAAAACATTTTGATATGTAGTCGAACGATTTTTATTTACATAACTTTAACATTTTATGTCATTCATAAAAACTTAGCCAAACAGCAGAGCATTTAATCGCGGCGCTAGACCTCTTGGCCGTTAATTATACCCGGTGCTTATAGAAAACAAAAATGAATTAAAACCAGTTGCAGATATTTTTTTATTTAAATATCAGGAAGCATCACATAAAAATTTCGACAAGCCACGCTTTCATCCACCTTATGTGGAATCACCCAACCATCTCTTCTGCGTAACTGCCCACTGCAGGCGCCGTGTTTCATATGCGAGGCGACATCAGGTTGCACATAAAACAACCCCAGGAAGCTGCATGATTAAATCTATGCCAGATCAACGCAAACCATTTTCATCAGCATATGTTAGAGTACCTAAAACCGGGAATCATTTTCGATATCTATCCGCGTTACGATGCTAGACAGTTTCAAAGTCTGAAAAAGAGGGAAATTTTGGTGCCTTGCCATAGGAAGCAATGCATAATATTCAGACGCGTTGGGAAGCTCGTGTAATAAGAGCACAGAGCTTAAACTTTGGCACAATCTTCGGCTAACTATATATCATATAAATCCCGGAATCATTTTGCGTACGTGCTTTTGTTCACGTTTTACGTATTTTTTTGTACCCGTTCCCATTAAGTA
Organism: Amblyomma maculatum; assembly: GCF_055883805.1. NCBI lineage: Eukaryota > Metazoa > Arthropoda > Arachnida > Ixodida > Ixodidae > Amblyomma > Amblyomma maculatum. The sequence goes on along the minus strand of NC_139344.1, from coordinate 203,712,643 downwards.
ACGCACCCTGTCGCCGCCACCTGCCGGTAGATGGCGTGAGTAGTAAATGTCTTTCGAAGTACGGGAAGCTCAGAGTAAAATATTATATGAGGAACGCCTGAGGAAATTGGACAGTAACAGATGGGCAGCTAAAGTATTTAAATACCTGTACCTAAAAAGCGTTGACTCACAATGGAGGAAAAGAACTAGGAAACTAACTAGTAAGTATGCTAGTAACAAGGACGGAGAAATAAAGAGCATTAAGCAACAGGTGAAAAACACAGAAGGTAAAAATTGGATAAATTCGATGGAAAAGAAACAGAGTGTGGAATTATACCGAAAGTGGAAAATGCAGATCAGGAAGGAAGATTTCTTTGATAACTCAAGAGGCAGTGCCCTACTTTTTGAAGCTAGATCAGGGTGCCTTAAAACACGCAGCTACAAAAAGAAATTTAACAGTGGAGATGACGCATGTGCTGTATGTGGAAACTCCAGTGAAACAATTGACCATATTATACTCGAATGTAATGGTATCCTTCCGGAAGTTGGTGCAGGCGCAATCACTGTTCCTGAAGCTCTGGGGTTTAGAGATAACAGTGGCCGTGTGAATAAACCGGCGGTGGAAACTAGCAAAAAACGACTGGAAGATTGGTGGCTTAAAAGCAGAGAAGTGACATAATGTTAGTAATGTAGGAACAAAATTTAATGAATAGAATGGTGGTTTAGTTAACCATTCTAAATCAATAATTAAGATATAGGGAGAAAAATGAGCATGATAGCTACTGCTACCACCCCGTTTCAAAGGGGACGCTCCTATATTCCATCCATCCATCCAAAGAAAGCTGGACATGTCCCAGGCAAAGGAGAGAAAGCCGCTACATTCCCAAGGAAGCGAGGGGGAACGATCAAGATTTGAGGCTTAGAGCGAACGCGTTGAGGGACCATTTGCAGTCACACGCTGACTTTAATGAAGTTTCACCGTAAAAAGAGCGTCCGTGTGTGAAATGAATTATCAGACCTTCACACGTCATGCCACTTTATTCAAAGGTAAGACACTTGCAAAAGTTCGTATCATTTTACAGGCTACGTGAGAAGATCCCATGTTTAACTAGTTTCACTCGCCATGAGCAATTAAATGAGCCATTATCCACGATAAAAATCAAGTGTTGATCGAATTCAGATCAATTTGTGAGGATTAGCGGTCAATGTCACCAATAATTTTAGTACCTATATTATACGATGTCGCCAAATAGTCTAATAGAGGATGACACAGAATCAGATAAGTTATTAATAATTATTATAAAGAACAAGGAGCCCAGCACGCTCCGATGTGGTATGCCAGGCGAAACTTGGGGAAGGGAAAAGTTAGAATCATTTACAGACGTGAGCTCAACGCGAGGTGACACAAAATAACCATTCCTTGCTGCAAGGGGCGTTAAATTACACAGAAGCCTTTGACGAGGAGCCCAATAAAAGGCCTATGAAAAATCAAGAAACAAAGCGTCAACTTGAACCCAGTATCTACAAAATACTCAAGTTGTGCCATGTGAGAACTCCCTGCGGAAATCCTGCTAGTGCTTGGGGGGCTTAGAGATAATTCTGTTATAATAATGATGATGACGACGACAATGGTGATGACCATAATATGAGTTTATTTTCCTTAGGAACGAGGACAGGAGAAGTCACGAAAAAGCTGCTTCGAAGACTAGGTTTACGATGGTGTCTGCCTCAGTTGTATTGTGTCTCAGCAAAATACACATCACTTAACCGAAACGCTTACGTGGGCGAATAAAGAAATGAATGACATTGTAGTCGAATCACAAGGAACACAACGAGGTACATTTGGCAGAACACATATGATATGAATGCTAAGCAAGACGGAAGAAAACCAAACACTGTTTGCTTTGATGCCTCATCTACTAACTACAAGGAATAAATGTTTTCATGCCAGTGCACCAGAGAAAAGGCATCAGTAAATGTGGAGGAGTGGCATTTTTCTTAAAGGAATGCGTAAGATTGCGATCTGTGTTTGTAGTGCTGGGAGAGTATAAAGCCGGAGCAAAAACATTAGAGGACGCATGTAGTACATGCTTTCATGGAACTATTTCAAGGGTTAAATTGAGCGAAAAAAGTGTAACTTCTTGACAGCTATTGATTGAGTAAACTAGTTAGAAAGCCTGAAGCCAAGAATCTGCTTGCCATAGTTTGTACGGCAGCCTGGAACATTCTTGCACTCCAGATTGCGGAAGCTCTATGCACTTATGTTGTCTTAAAACGCCGCTAATAGTGCTAGAGTGCTCCCCGTTTAGGTGATACCTGGTTTATATAGTCTCAAAACCACGCATTTATACCGCGATGGCATGCTAAACATCTTCAGATGCTTAAATTATGGTCCTGTGTGCACGAGGTTCAGAGCTTTGGACATTATTCTGATGGCTCTTCCTTATTTTAAAGCAATGGTACATTTGGAGCATTTTCTCTTGTGGTAGTTTCCCATACCAGCGAGGAATAATTTAGATTGGTGAATAATACTGTATTCTGAGGCAGAATATTATTTAAAAGTGCAAATGCACGTCCTGTCGGCAAATAAATTGCGCGTGGTAGCTTACTGACTGAATATTCAATAAAAGGGTTTGGGCGTGTTGATTCGTTGTTGCACAGAAAACATAGCGCACTAACGAGAAAGGACGAGGCGAGGACAGGACAGGCGCCTATTCTGTCTTTGCCTCGTCCTTTGTCGTTTCTGTGCTATGCTTTCTGTGTGAATATTTCAAATGAGCATCCCACGCAATGTGCTGCAAAAAATAGACGCCTAACGTTTTCACAGCCTTTGCTACTTTTATCTTAGTGTCACTGAGTACCAGAGTGGAAAACTCGAACGTGCTTGTTGGGTGGAAGAGTACGGGAGTTGTTTGAATGTCTTTGAGTTTTAAACTGATTTTGCAATATCAGCCTTGACTATTTTGGTCCTGCAGAGCAACTATATAGTATTTGAAGGACGAGAGCTAAACAGACTGCTATCGTCAGCCTAATTAATGCACTTTGCAGAAGGATGTATATCAGTGTATACGGACATGTTTGAGAAGCTTAGAGGTCAGTGAAATGCGCAGGTATTGAAATTGTCAGAAAGTCAGTGAAATGGGCAGAAATTTGAGATGATCGAGTCGGTCACCAGAATAAAATATAGTTATTACTATGATGGCATGCCAGTCTTGAAACAAAGCAGACAATAATGGCTCGGGATGAAGTACGAATAATAATTTTAAACGTCCGGACACGAGTTTTACCTTACTTTTTTCTGAAACCAAGGTGATTAGGGTAGCAGTAGTAATTTTGTAGTTATTTAGCAGCGATAACATACGATGTTCCCTACTGACCCCTGGTAATATAAAAATTAAGAAATGCGTTCAGAATCGATAATAAAGTAAGGTCATGCATGAACCAGATGAGAAAGCGCCGAGTTGGTATCAGAAAGTTGGGCATTATTAGAATAGGTACGTTAATACAGGTTAATTACAAGCCAGAAAATGTAAGAGTGATTTGTTTGCATCGTTGGCGAGGCGACAAATTGGTTTAATAATTTTTTGGGTATTATTTATAGTTTTTTTTACCCATTTTGATCAAGTTGGGAGATGTTTTTAGCAACTACGCGTTTATACAAAATTTGATTCTTCTTGTTATGTTGTCCCGTGGTGGTGACAAGGCCGCTGCCGACAAATCAGGAGGTTTGATATTCTCTGGAATAAACTTCTTATTGTGCTGACTTCCGCTCGCAAAAGAACTAAGCGATTCGGCGGCGGCGATAGCAACAAACGTGGTCGTCGATCGTCGAACACAGAATGCAGGTTTCACTCGTCAGCGCTCAATTTAAAGGCGGCGAAAGAAAATTCTACAGAAAACCGTGAACAGTGACTAGCATATCCTGAAACATTGTAGAAGCACACGCGCTTGGCTGAAATCTTTCGAGATACATCTCAAAGCATCTTCTGCCTCAAAGGAAATGATAAAGTCGCGTCTCGTGACAACGAGCTTGAATAAACAAATGAAGAGTACACAATCGATCCATGCGCTACAATCACAGTGATAAAACCGCTAGCCGGCGGCTGTTAAAAAAAAGCAATAAATAGAGATTTGAATGGTTCGCGGCAATATCTCCGCAGCTGTTCGCAGAACTAAGATATATTATTGCTGCACTCGGTTGTGATTACAAGCACACATTCATGACGGAAGGTAATTAGGGTAATCTCAACAATGTCTCGTTTTGTTTAACGTATCCAAAAGAACATTCAGCCAAGAAGCACACCAAAAAAAAGAGGAGGTTGGTTCGAGATCCCTTTGGCTGAAATCTGGCCCGTTGTAAGACCTTATCAGTTTGGTATAGTTTTCCTCCCGCTGAAAAGGTGAATGATGCACGCCGTTATAACGTCATGGCCAGAGATATTATTACGAGGAATTAATGAAGAAAAACCGTGAAGGATATTGTTTAGGATTAAATCCAGACTGCTGTCAGCTAGCGTTAGCTGCTGATCGTGTGGACTTTGTCTTTTACTGACAAATGAAGGCCAGCGTGCATGAAGGCGTGCGAATACGTATCCCTTCCTCAAACGATCAGAGCATACCGTTTAATAATTACTAAAGCAAACACGTGCAGGAGCATGACGGGCTCAATATGGCACGCAGCATTCGGATAGCGCGTGCACGCATTGGCCAGTATGCGGTAAAATGCTGCTTCAAACGCATCATGCATGCCAGCGGGACGGTACAATTGAGTCGGTATTAACATCTGTAGCATTGCATTTTAAGAAAATAAGTTCCCAATCTACAAAGGATTGCAGCAGTTGTAAATTATAAAGTGAGAAGTTTGATGTCTCGATGCGACACAAGGGTTGGGTTGTATATCTTAGTGAGGGCTGTGAATAAATTTAGACCACCTGGGAACGTGAGGCCAAAAATAAGTTACCCTATAGAGAGAAGATGTCTTGTTATCACAGAGACCACTCATGAGAAACAGAGTTTTTATAAGTTTGAAAAGTCTAAGGAAACGAAATACGTGTGTCGCCCTCACTGGCCTGCGTACCTCGACACTGTTGTTTGTCCCGGATCCCGGAGGCCACGCTACTCCCCCATTCAGCCCAAGTTAAAACGGCGGCAGCCTGTAAATTTTGGCAAGGCTGTCGCGAATTTTCTTTCTCGACCGGCGAGAAGCATTGGCAATAAATGCATCTTCAGCAGCCAGACAAGCGGCAATATGGACATAAAAAGCTAGCGATTCAATTTTTACTAAGAACAATAGCTGGGCGGATTCGCCCTCAGCGCCCCTTTAGCTTACGTCAACATTGCACAGCACACAGTTCTTTTTCTTTTTTTTTTTTTATAAGTTCCTCTCCATCGAAATATAGTTGCCGCTGCCAGGGCTCAACCCCACGGACTTGGGACTAGTCGCTAAGTGCCAAAAATACTGGCCCGCCGCGGTTGGTTAGAGAGCAAGGGGGGCGGCAATCAGTGCTTCCTTAATTGCGGTACGCAAGCGATATACTGTCCCGCTCCTTCCGTAACACAGGAAAAGAAACTTCATTCGCATGTGGGAGTAGCAACGTTAGAGACATTGTCATGAAGTTACTTTTCGACTAAAGGTGGCAGATTATTCGATGAGAAGAAAATGACACTACTTGCTTTTTTTGTTAGCCTCATTTTGATTTTGGTCACAGTAACGATGTGCTTGACATCCCAGTAAGCGACCAAAGTGAGGAGCACATCGTTTTTCATGTCGATGGTGGAGTAGATCGCGTTATTTTGGTTCCATTGAGTTCAGCAGACAACCATAAGGCCCGCAGCGTCACCGATGATTGTTTTCGCACATGACGTCTACTTAAAGTAGAGTTAAGGAGTAAATGAAGTATGTTGACGGATATTATAAGTAGGATATTATTTTTTTTTTTTTTTTGCATATGATACCATCGTCTTTTGTAATACATTAGGTTGGCTTCACCTCACTAAGTGTCTTTGTGCAGTGGTGCACCCTTTTCAGGCAAAAAAAGTTCGGAGAGTAACTGCGCCTTTCCATGTTAATGGCGATGTTTGGAAGATACCGAGAAGGTTTCTGATATGGGAATGCGGCCGTGTTCGTCGCATAACTTATGCATTTAACATCAGTGAAGAAGCTTCCGGTCTTTTTTTTTTTGTGACGAAAGCTTTTTTTTCTCCTTAAATTCGGACGACTTTTTTTCTTGTTCTGTTCGTATATACAAAATAAAGAGGGATACGAAATGATACAAGGTGATTGAAGCAGTGAGAGCTCCATATTAATCAAAAAGAGCGAACAAAAACCCATAATATTTGCACGCTTGAAGTCCATATAAGTGCTAGCCTGCCGACGAAAGCATGACATACGTGCAGTGATTTTAATCACAAGGCCACAATATCGCTTGTATCAGAGCAACTCTATGCTTCTGCTGGTCATGAAATTCCCGCTGGCGTTTCATATAGAGCCATAGCTGACCGCTAGAAGCGCCACTGTGCATTTAAGTGCGTCATGCTGCTGCCGGAGCCGTAGACGACCGTTATATCTCAGGCAGTGTTTGCATGTAACCATTCGTAATATTTCGCAATTGTGTTATTAGCAGGCGTTAGAATGTGCTCTGTCATTATCTTTTAATATAGAATTTGCGCCTTCCATAACATTCGTGATGTACGAATGCCTCACCGGAGCAGAAGTAAGGCGAGAAACTAGCATTTTAATTGCCCAAAGTTGCAATGAAGCTTGTAACGTAGGGCACACTTGTCACCTATTACAGACGAGCTGGAAAGCCGTTTGTTTGCCTCTTGCCTGCGGTATTCTCTCCTACCGCAGTAGTTGCAGATAACCAAGCGAAAACGCCACTACCGTCATGGTCAACATTTGGCGCATGATCCCTAAAGGCGTGATCACACTAGGCCGGACCCCGCCAGTAGATCAAACACATTTTGTTGCGCTGTCTTTGCCCTTGTCGCATTACGATGACGGCCGGTGCACGCCGATAGTCAGCGTACAGCGTAGTCGGTGGCACTGCGCCGTCGACGATGGAACAATCTGGCGGTAATCGGCCGGCACGCCGGCACGGAGCCTTGCTGCCCACATCAACTAACCGCTGTTGAGAATTTCATTTGGCCCCGCCTACAATTGGATCGTGCGATTACTACAGCTACCATGGCGTTTATTTTGGTCTCCGCTGCCCATTTTGTATGCTTTTTACTAGTAATTAGCCTGTTCACTTGCTAATTACTTCATTCAGTGCTTGCTAAGTGTGTGTGATATTTTTCTTCGAATGCGCTGATGCCGACAAGTGCAATGGGGCGCTAATGTGCTGTGTGTATGTGTGTGTGTACAGCACACCTACTTAGCTGTGTGTGTGTGTGTGTGTGTGTGTGTGTGTGTGTGTGTGTGTGTGTGTGTGTGTGTGTGTGTGTGTGTGTGTGTGTGTGTGTGTGTGTGTGTGTGTGTGTGTGTGTGTGTGTGTGTGTGTGTGTGTGTGTGTGTGTGTGTGTGTGTGTGTGTGTGTGTGTGTGTGTGTGTGTGTGTGTGTGTGTGTGTGTGTGTGTGTGTGTGTGTGTGTGTGTGTGTGTGTGTGTGTGTGTGTGTGTGTGTGTGTGTGTGTGTGTGTGTGTGTGTGTGTGTGTGTGTGTGTGTGTGTGTGTGTGTGTGTGTGTGTGTGTGTGTGTGTGTGTGTGTGTGTGTGTGTGTGTGTGTGTGTGTGTGTGTGTGTGTGTGTGTGTGTGTGTGTGTGTGTGTGTGTGTGTGTGTGTGTGTGTGTGTGTGTGTGTGTGTGTGTGTGTGTGTGTGTGTGTGTGTGTGTGTGTGTGTGTGTGTGTGTGTGTGTGTGTGTGTGTGTGTGTGTGTGTGTGTGTGTGTGTGTGTGTGTGTGTGTGTGTGTGTGTGTGTGTGTGTGTGTGTGTGTGTGTGTGTGTGTGTGTGTGTGTGTGTGTGTGTGTGTGTGTGTGTGTGTGTGTGTGTGTGTGTGTGTGTGTGTGTGTGTGTGTGTGTGTGTGTGTGTGTGTGTGTGTGCGCGCGCGCGTGCGTGCGTGCGCGTAGCTGCTTCACTTGTTTTGCATGTCACGATAAATATGCCGGCAGCCCCTACGTGTGTAAATTAACGCTGGTCTGGAAATAGATTTGATGCTGCGTGCGATCAACGCTTCTCGCTAATTTTCTATCTGCTTTCAAAAAAGCCATCAATGATCGGCTTTCAACCGGCGAGATTTTTCGTTAATTAAAACGGTCTCATTTGACGTCCGCAAGACATTGGCCGTGTTCTAGCCGCCGCAGGTGCAGCCTCCGACTTCGGCAATTGTTTATTTTATGTCACTATTGCCTGAACATCACTTTACAGCCAACTGTATTTGCTGAAACTTTGATCACTGCTCCACAACTGCCGCAATTGACAATTGCCCTCACGAATCCTACGGATTTGCTAGGTGTACTCACTGCGGAAAGGGTCCGGTGTCGGCTATTTTGACGTGTATAAATAATGCGCTTTCACAAGCATGGATATGTATTTAAGAGGAGGTTTCTTAAAACGCTACTGCTCGTTTCGTTTCCTGGAGGCTTCATTCCACTGGAGAATGGATCCAACGACACTTTTCTCAGTCTCGCCTGTATAGTCGGCACAGTGCGCCAACAAGTAAAAAGTGCTCGACATTGCCCCCCCATGACCAAAATTACATTACCTGAAGGCGCAAAACTACTGTAACGTCGAGTTTCTCCGTCTAAGTAACACAGAAGGGCCTCATTATCAGTTGTTGTGTAGCGCATAGCTTCCCGGACGATACACTCATTCGATGTCGTCCCAATCGGCAGCCGTGTGAGGTATGTGAAGAAGCTCTTCCATATCTTTACCGACAAGTTTCGCGGCCAGTAAGCGCTGAAAGACTCTGCTGGCATTTCTTCTTATTCCATACCTGTTCTTTTCTACAAATAGCCTAATAAAGCCTGACACCGAAACGATAAAAAAAATTACGCTGTTACTAGAAAATGTCTGCTTGCTGGATGCCGATCTGGATGGTTTTTGTAAATGATCAGGCTTCTAGCAGCCTCGATCATTGAGCTTTATTGGCATGTGCTTAGGTGTGCAGTTGACGACATGGTGATTGTCACCGCAGAGAGCAGGAAGATCCAAACAAACGGCCTGTAAAGTGACGGCGAGCTGCTGCAGTAGCTTATTCCCAAACGGTTCAACTTTTGCTTGAAAAAATCCATCACTTCAGTAGTGGCCTTGTAGCAGTGAAATATCACTGCCGTGTCCATCAGGCATTTTCTGTAGTCGCGAACGTGCCTGGAAAGAAAAGTACAAGATTCGCTCCCTCGAGAAATGGCTACGACATGGGATATGGATTTTCTGTGAATCAAATATCTCATGTTAAGCAAACAGAACCATCTAAGTTAATACAAAAATTGACAAGTATAGAGACATTTTACGCCAAAACTAAACTGGGACGCAAGGACGCCATATGTGGATATCAGCATTTAGTTTATTGTTCTTTTTTTTTTACTTTCTAGACTTTTTATTTCTCGTAACTAGCTAGATGGTTAATCCCTAAATCTAAATTTTCTTTCACTTGACGATGCATAATATAATGCAAAATAATATAACACAATATTATGCACAGGATTTAGCGTTTGCATTGTAGTAAAATTTTCGTATGACATGGAATAAAGAAACAGGTCGCTATAAATTCTGCTCTCATGTCAATTGCACTTTCCTGTGTTTACGAAACGTTGAACTTATCGAAGTAAAGGCATTCAGCAAGATTGAAACTTCGAACAAAAATTACAGTAGAGCGAAATGCCTCACACAATTCCTTCACAAGGGTACCTGAGTGTATTCGCGTGAATCATAAAAGGACAAGAGTTCTTACAGACAAATCATTTCCTTGGCTCGTAGGACAAAAGAGCTTCGAATAGATGCCACCCGAAAGACGTTTTCCTTGAGAAGCACAGCATCATCTTCGAAGACGCGGTCGCATTTCTCGATAGCTTTCAAAAATCCTCTCTCATGGCAAGACTGGTCTGAAAGAGTTGGTAGCATCATTTCATCACACCGGAGAGAAAAGTAACAAAAATGTTAAGAATTACTTTTGATATGAAAAATATTTATTGCTGGACACTCAAGTCTGCAGTAACCGCTACACAGACTTCCTCAGTAAAAGAAAGTAGTGCGCTGTTAAGGCTCTTTTTATTGCCAATTTAAAAAGCTAACCATCAGAAAAACATCAAAAATTGCTATATATATATATATATATATATATATATATATATATATATATATATATATATATATATATATATATATATATATATATATATATATATATATTATGCCTTTACATTTACTAAATGAAGTGCCACACCGCTAGGAACAAAGTACCTCCACAGGCATAAATGTATACGACTTTTATATTTTGCAATACCATGGGTATCCATGCAGTACAAAAGACGCTATGTTATATTGTTGTAATCGACGGTTATAGAGTCACCAAAAGTATGCTGTTAATGCTTACGCCGGAATCGCTTGTTGCCTCTTTCATCCAACTCTTCCTCTCCAGGGGTTTCACAGACTATGCCATAGTCCCGCATCAAGAGGGTCGTCAATGTCTGCAGTCGACTCAAGGCGTGGCTTTTAAAATCACAGTTCGTTTCTCGGGAGGATGTCTCAAGGCACTCCCTGTACTTTTCCCGTATTCTGCGGAATAAAAATAATTCTGAAGTAATGTAGTAACACAAAATCACCAGCATATATGAACTCTGAGTTACTTCTTTGTGAGTTCTTTTTTCTTTCAATGGATGCCCCACTGACAAGCTCTCGATGAGAAAGTTTATAACGACGGTCACATCGTGCTAGAGGCGACCAGATATAAAATTACCTGCTGCTTCATTTCTTATTCCTTCGATTATTAGCAACGCCTATCTCTCCAGTGAATAACTAAAGGCCACTCACTGGCAGATGCGTTCGTTGTCGGTACCGATCTCCATGAGCTGAAGCATCCGCATGAAGTCCCCGGCGCAAAACTCGTACTTCTTCTGAGCTCTGTCAGAGTCACACTCCTTGTCGCCGAGGATTCGCTGGTACGACAGCCTCACTGCCGCATTTCCACACAGCAACGAGAGAAACGAGAAAAGCACGGCATCGATCAAGCTTTCCGTAAGAAAGGGAAACGAAAAAAAAAAAAAAAAACGCGAAGTGAAACGAAATACCATGCCTCAAAAGTAATGCCTTTTTTTTTTATCCTTTCACCTCTCACAGTATTGTCTTTTTCTCAAAACAATATTTCTCGAATTCTAAGCTTTGTGACTTTCCTTTAACGCGAGGATTACGGAACTCGGAGTCAATTGTCCGAATGCGATATATTTGAGTGCGATATAGACATTACCAAATATAGGCTGTACCAAATAGGCTGTCGTCTGTGGCTAACTTAATTAGTTTAGCACGGCGACTTATAGGTTTTGAATAACTTCACCTTGGCGGAGTATAGTAGTTAATTCGACGCGGAAGGTGTATTGAACGCGCTGTTCCTTAATCCGGTGCAGAGAAGCAGTGCGAGCGCCAGCAGTTCAGAGTGCACAACATTGCGCCACGTCCAGTTGAAATCTCCCGCATGACTGTCTGGAGAAGCTAGAACTCAAATTGTTATCCTGATAATAACCAGTGCATGGGCATAACATAACATGGGTTAACATATCTTAGACAAGTAGTGCGCATTGGGCCGCTTAGGCTGTTATTTGTACCCTACAGTTCATTGTTCTATATTGTTCGGCAAGTGTTTTCTGTTGTCTTTCGTATTCCCTTTTTGTTGATAGTGCGTGTAACTTGTCCGCAAGGTACACGCACTTCGACACCTAACACCGCTTTTATATCAAAAGTGACTTGATCGACTTGTCTTCATTCGCAACCTAGTAAGAGGAACTCGCGCTTTGTCGCCGCACCGCCGGCACCTTCGAGGAGCTGCAATGCACATGCGCTCAGCGATTGGTTTGCGCTCAGTGCTGGTCAGCTACGATAGCCTACTCGTGGTAGTCGAATGGAAAGGTCCTGGTAAATCACAAAGCTTGCGGCAAGTTCCTAGAATCTGTACGACATATTCATTTCCCGCCATCCAAGTGAGTTTGTGGCAGGTCTAGTGTCTCCTATGTCAGACTCGTTTTTCTACGCTAGCTTCACCCCTGCTTCAGCTACCTCAAACCGCGGACAGCACTCACTGTCGCATACAGGCCGAAGTTTGGCGGGGGCACACTTTATTGAAAGCCAATAGACCTCTTACAGTGGCATGCGCTCGACACCAATGTTCACACAACGCACAGCTGTAACACTGCAGCTGACACCGGCGATATGGTACGTTTCTCTCTACGCGCGTGGGTGCAGTGCACCTCGTTCTTTGCTGGTGGCACTGCTGCTAGCGGAGCGCAGTTTAGCGCTCCGCCATTTTGTAGTCACTCTCCTTTGGTGTCTTGCCTCGTTTCCTGGCGCACATGGGCTCGTACTGTTCCAAGATGAAGTTCTGCATGAAGGCAATGTGGCTGTTGAGCTCCATCTTGATGTTGCAGTGGGTCACGTGGCGCGCCCCGTTCACGCAGTGCCTGTAGATGCTCACTGTCCTGTCGGAATCCAAAAGGAGTGGGTAGCGAATGAGCGCCCGACTTCCTTGTCGCTAACATAGGCTTCATAACTGTGGATCAGCCTTTTAAGCCGTGATTTTCTCGTACACGCCTGCGCTTAAGTTTATTTATGATAATGATGATGATTAGAATTTTATGGCGCAAGAGTGGTAAAAGAGCGCAATGGCACACTGAGATTCTTTCTTACACAAGCTGGGGTCAAACGCATTTTCCAAGCATATTTCATCCGGGAGAAGCGCTTAGATTTGGGCTAGAAACAGAATGACTGCGCGTCTGTCCTTTCCACTATATACGCTGACATTTGTCGCTTTTACGTGCTTTAAACGTCGCAGCGACCGTTGTGAGCTTCTCTAGCTGAGCTGTGCGCGAACTTGACTATCGACTGAAAGCACACATCTTTCGATTTACTTTAGGTGGAGGCGTACCTGCAAATGTACTGCATGTCTTTCACCGAGTTGCTCGTTGCGTTCACAAAACCGGCGGCGCACTGGAAGAAGTACCGAATAAATCGGTTGCCATCGCAAGTGTATCCAGCCCCTGGAATAATAATTAAGAGAACGCAATTGTTAACACTAGTGGGTGGTATCTGCATGGTGTCGCTTCGGTTCTTGAAACGCAATCATTATTAGTGTGCACATGAACAGGGCAATAAAAACACTAGCAGTAAGACAGAATAACATTTACGAAAGAGGCATTGTATTTCGATGTGCATACACCGCTTACACTTCTAAAAAAACTAAGCTTTTCATGGAATATTTAGAGCGAACAAGCGGCAGGTCGTTTTCTGCTGGCAGACGCTGCTTGGAGCAGCGAGGTGATCTGCTTGTGTGAGCTGCATGTTCGATCATCAAAATAGCGCGAAAATCGGTTTCGCTGATTACATGAGTCATGTAGAGATTTTGAATATACTTCCCTCCCTTGCAGTTCTTCGAGCCCTTGCCATCTCTGCATGCCCAAGAGTAACCAGAAAACTTTCATTGATGCAGTCAGTTCAGCCTAACCCCCCTTCCCCCCCCCCCCCCCCCCCTCTCCCCGGCCAACACCCACAGTTCTTTCTTTTGTCTTTAAATTTGCACGCAAATATTGCTTTGGCCTGCTCGCGTATCTTGCGAAAATGATTCGTATTCTTGTCAAATTCGAATCGTGCTAGTTGAGAAAACTTTTCACAGGAAGCCTATCATCACTAGAATAAGGCAATGAATAAGGATAGTTCTAGATGGATAACAAATTTATACATTTGTTGACGCTTTTATTGCAGCTTATTGGAGTGACTTTAGTCATACACGCAAGAAGTTAAGTAGTTTGGTGTGAAATCAAGAACACCTGGGCCGCCTGAAACACTTTTTTTTTTGTTTGCCCACCGTCTTCCAAGGTGAGTAGTGATGTCTGAGGCAAGTTCCGCGCTCTGGCTTGCGATGTGCAAGTGCTGTTGTACTTCTGCGTCAGAAGGGCAAAGAACTTCTCCGCGTCCTTGTACAGGTGGTCGGGAGGAGCACAACCGTACGTCTGGATAGATGTGTTGTGGCATTCCCTGTACTTTTCAACATACCTGCGGGCAGTGGAGCGCATGTTAACTTACATAACACTCTGAACGCTTTTTATTCTCACGTCGGGAAAGTGGACTTGCGTCAAATTATTGGACACTCTTCGAATAGAATGTCTGCCTGAGGTCAGTGCCGAGAACGTTTCTGGATTTTGCTTTCAGTCTTTACGTTTTAAAACATTTTTAATATTCGTGCGGCTGCAGAAAGCGACGTCAACAGCGCAGACTCCCATCTCGCAAGTAAAAAAGGGTGTCACCTCAGAATCACTGCGCTCACCAAATACTGGCTGGCTGTTTTCATAATTGTACTGTGTTTTGTGTTCTCAAATTATTTTTTCGCAGGTCAAGTACTGCCAAGCTTAATTCGAACGCATGAGTCATGAGGCTCAAGCCGGAATCAATGCATAAAAACTTTGGGTGCCATCTCAGCATGGCTGGACAGCGGCATCTGTGAACAGTCGTTGCAACTGCTCTGGTTGCAACGCAGAAGTATGTGGGAAACGTAGTTACAAGCGCTATCGACAGGCGCCGCATGAAGTCCTGTGCCGGAGCGTTGCAGTCGAGAGCCGCGAGCTTCGTGTTAGGTTTCTGACAGAGACCGTGAACAGGTCCATCTTACGAAATAGCCTAACTATTCATCGATACTGAACCTTTCAAAACATTAAATTTATTTGCGCTGAACTGCTTGCGCTTAAAATAAGCTGAAACAATGGACTAAAATAGTACACGCCGTGACAGTCTGTTGTATTTCCTGTCTTTTTTTTTTTATTAATCAGGCATCTTCTCGAAAAGTAAATGCAGTTTCACCTTGCTACAACGAGACGCTTTATTGATAATTCATAGACAAAACAAAAAAATAGCAATTTTTCTTGGAAGCTTTCCTAGCACCTGATACCTCGTTCTGCGAAAAGGTTTCCTAGATGGGAAATAACGAGCCCCAAATGAATTTCGGTGAATATTCCGTGCTGAGTATATAGATTTGTAACGATACGCGAGAAAGTTTGTAACCACTTGACGTAGGAAAAAGAATTTACCGCGTACCGGCCCTATCGAGCACCGCATGAAACGTGTGCACAAGTTTTCTCGGCTCAAACGGGGTCCGCCTTGAGCGCTTCTCCAGATTATTTGTCGTATTTAGCGCGAAGAACCTTTCACGCTAAAAGCGCTCATCTTAGCTTAAACTCGAGTTCATGGCCCACTTAACAATGTCACGCAGCTTTGTGTTCACGTTGCCTACTGCGTCCTGACGGGATTACCAAAGTCCTGGGAACCCCCTCACAATCTCCCAACCTTCGTGCCGCAAATAGCCGGCTGCGAGCGCGCTGCACTACACAGGTGCAGCATGCTATTATATTTCGGTTTTCGCGGTGTGGCTTCAACCTTATGAAGTGTTCTTAGGGTGCCCGACCATTTTACTACGCCGTCGGTTTCGCATTCAACTTTGTTTAGAACGATGCGAAGCAAAATAGCAATACGATTTCTGTTGAATCGACTTTTCCATCGGGCGAGTGAGATGTCGAAACGCCTCCTCAATGGACTGCAGAAAAACCGGTTTCGCTGCGGCTTCCATCGTGCTAGCCACAAGCGCAAACTCATGGAGGAAGGAAAGAACTTAGGGGAGGCCCTGACGTCATTTTTTTGAAGCCGGCGCGGCCGCGCCGCGATCGGACGCTGCAACGCCTCTCCTCCTCCTATACCCTTTCTCCACGACGCTCACGTACCTAGGGCCTTTAGCAACGCTGTTGCTAGTGGCCCGAGTTTTCATAGCTACAGCATCGCCGTTGCTAATGGCCCGACTTAGCTAACCCTAAATTTTGATGTCGCTTCCGCCACACTTTCTCCAATGCATTGGGAATGGCAAGGGCCTCTCCTAAGTTGTTTCCTTCCTCCATGCGCAAACTACAGCCCAGCGAGCACTATGACGGCGCCCAGCGACCAATTATTGAAGAGGTGTATAGAACGCGGTCACGATCGAAGGGTTTGAAGTGGGTACGAACTAAGATAAAACCCCTTCGAAGTGTTTTGAAGTATTGAAAACAAATAAGACCTCTCAGGTGGCTAAGGGCTTCACCGCAGCTCCGCGAGCCCGCCGTCTACGATTAATACGCGGCAACAAAAAGAAGTCGCTAACGACGTCGTCCGCGGTGTTAAAGTAAAACGGGAAAACCCGAGATTTTTTGACTTCAAAGCAGCTAAGAGAGCTTTTGTCAAATTATCAAATGGTTATCTGGTATGTTTTCATCTGTCCACGGCCGGACTCGAGTGGCGGCGGCGGCGCGTGATCTGGCGTACTCATTCTCCTTGTCTGCATTCTTGTCATGCGATTAAGTTTTATAGTCAGCGTGCTTATACGTCATAAAAGGGCAAAAACCGAAACGGACACCGGCGGTTGTGCTCCATAATTGACCGCGTCGAGACCGCTCGATGCGCACTCCCTAAGCACAGATCGACGGCAGACTTAACGACAGCTTTGCTGTCTTCGCTCTGTGCAGCGGTAGGAAGCCCACTGACTTGCGACACGAATGACTGAGGTCAGCTATAGATGTAACAAAGCAACCGCTGTAACGAGTAAATCGCGGGTCCCTTTCTACGTCGTTATACTTCAACTGCACATCGAGCACAAATTTGCATCACAGACTATTTAGCTTTAAAGAATTTATCAGCTTGTTTATGCCTCAAGAAATGGCTCTTAAGTTAGTAAGGTTTTTACTACGCTAAAAAGAATAGCATGCGGAAATACCCCCCCCCCCCCCCCCATCC
The DNA here is from genome assembly GCF_055883805.1 of Amblyomma maculatum. Lineage (NCBI taxonomy): Eukaryota > Metazoa > Arthropoda > Arachnida > Ixodida > Ixodidae > Amblyomma > Amblyomma maculatum. The sequence continues at coordinate 203,695,715 of NC_139344.1, read as the reverse complement.
TGCAAAATAATTACACTTACAGGCACCGGCGTTTTTTACAGACGCAGTAATCTTTGATGTATCGTTACCGTGCAAGTGAATTTGCTAAACAATAAAAAAGCAAGAAGTGGGAAAACGTACGCGCACACTTCCTGAGGATTTCCTCCAATTACTTCGGCAACATTAGCGAAGTGGTAGCCGCACAGGAACATGTCGTTTATAAACCTCTGCCGGTCGCACACCGTGGTGCCTTTCTGAAAAGCTATGAAAAAATGGCAGTTTCGTTATGAAAAGGATAAGCATCATGGAACTTAGGGTGGGCATTATTTTTGCTTTCTGTTGGAGATCATAGTGTGCTAATAATATTCTACAATCAGCGCTTAAACATAGCATTCATCGATTTCGAGAAAGCATTTGACTTAACGGAAGCCTCAGCCCCGTCATGCAGAGGTTGCGAATTCAGGGTGTAGATGAGCCATATGTGATAACAGTGAAATATATCTATAGTGGCTACATAGTTCTGCATAAAGAAAGTAATAAAACTGCATAAGTAAAGGTGTTAGGCAAGGAGATACGATCTCCCCAGTACTATTCACAGCTTGCTTAGAGGAAGTACTCGGAGTCCTTGAATGAGAATGGTTATAGATAAGGGTTAATGGAGAATACCTCAATAATCTGCAATTCTCTGATGACATTGCCCTGCTAAGTAGCTCAAGGGACGAATTGTAACGAATGAATGATGACCTAGACAGGAAAAGCAAAAAGGTAGGGCTAGAAATTAACAGGCAGAAGATCAAGGTAATGTCAAGCAGCCATCGGAAAAAAACAGCAGTTTGCTCTAGGTATCGAATCACTGGAAGCGGTAGGCGAATATGCATACTTCGAACAGGTAGTAGTAACCGCTGACTTGGACCACGAAAAGGAAATAACTAGAAGAATAGGACTGAGATGAAGGGCATTTGTCAAGTACTCGCAGGTTATGTAGCAGCTTACCAGCGTCGTTCAAGAGGAAAGCATATAACAGCTGTATACCTTACCAGTATTCACCTACGGGGCTGAAAGGTGGAGGCTTACGAAAATGGTTCTATTTAAATTAAGGGCAACGAAAAGAACTATGAACAGATAATAGTAGGTATTACGTTAGAAGACAGGAAGCGTGAAGAGTAGGCCAGAGAACAAACTCGAGTCTAAGATATTCTAATCGAAATCAGCGGGAAATGGGCATGGGCAGGACATGTAATGCGAAGGGAGCATAACCGATCGTAGGTAAGGCCAACAAATTTGTATTCCAAGAGAAGGCAAGCGTAGCTGGGGTCGGTAGAAAATTATGAGGGCGGATGAGGTCAAGAAGTTCGCAGGGGTCAAGTGGCTGCAGCTAGCACAGGACAGAGTTAATTGAAGGAATGTGAGAGAGGGATTTGCCCTGCAGTGGGTATACTTCGGCCGATGATGATGATGTATGTCATCGCGGTATGTGGCATATTTTTGAGGAAAATGAGCATTTCTATCAACTATGCCGTTCTAGTGCATGACCTAGTTCTTGCAATCAGCCACTCCTCCTCCAGATGGACCAGAACTCCGCAACTTTGCGAAGGCATCCACGCAGCACACATATGCATGAGCGGAAGCTCTCCAGTGCCCCGAGCGGGAGACGGACATCCACAAAACGTCACTTTGAGTGGCGCCGACTGAGGTACTATCACTATGTCATCCGGTAGCTCAGAGTAAAAGCCTTCAGTGCCGTGCCTGATGAGTACACGCTTGGTAAGGCTGCCCTTTTTGGCCACTGGGCGATGCAAACATAAAAGTGGCTCGAATCGGGAGTGGTTTCTAGAAAAAGAGCGGGCTTGGCGTCGTCCGCTAATCTGGCTCCTTTGAGAAATTTAAACTGCAAATGAAGGCTAGAGACATGCTATTCTTGCACTGTGTATCTCAGGGGTCCACGCTAAACACCTAAGAACACTAACAAATTCCCTCTACCGCTCGGCAGGACTGCTGATAACAAAACGCTGCTCTTTTGAAGTCTTGCTTACCAGCTGACCAAATATCTGTTTGCTCGTCATCCGCAGGTGGTATACTTGTTCGTCGAATCAGTAACTACCTCTGAGCACCGCTAATTATACTTGCATAAGCGCGCCGCTTTTAACACATCAAAACTCTTTCTTTAAACATAACAACCATTTCCTTCATATAGACCTTATTTCGGCCTACTGTTCGTGTTGGATTTATTTCTGTAAATATAGCTGCGTGCGCTCACTAGCAGCATTTTAATGTGCGTGGGTGTTCTTTCGAAAGGGAGGAAGGCGGAGAGGGGGCTTTATGCGACATTTTTTTTTGTTTAATTTCCTCAGGTCCATAAAGTTTTTGTTTTTCTATACGCCGTCTTCTTCAACCAATAGCTAGTCTAAATTACTTGGCTCTTTTTGTTTATCATCGTAGTCAAGACTGTGATAGCAAGAGGTGCGACTCTGTTCAAAATCGCTGACTGTGTACAAGTTCGTCCCAGCTTTGAGTGCAAAGTTCAACTCGTACGACTATGTCCATTGATGACCATACCACTGTGGATGTCCAACTCACCCGATTTTCTTAAGGCGGTACACAAAAGACGGTACCTCTGTGCGATGTTCTCTGCAATGTACTTCAGGTGAGGTCTCATCTGATATCCCAGTGTGCAGTTGACCTCCTGTTGGCTTCTGTACGCACACAGTCCGTATTTCTCGACTTCGCTGCAATGTAACAGAAATCTTAAATTGATCTTTGTTATATTTGATCATTTTCTTTCTATTTTGCAAATCAAGCACTATTGCCATTGATCTGCATAGACGGGACAGTTCAATGAGTTAGGCTTAAAAGCTACTTTACAAGTGAAGCTAACAGTAAGTCTATGAAAACAAATAAAACAAAAAAGCAGTGAGACTTATAGCTGTTAATTATTTGTTTTGAAAAACTTAGTGCCAGACACCTATGCGGTACTGCGATAAACATTACCTAACTGGCATGCCCCTAACGCGACAAGCTAAACCTGCTTCTCAGCAATCTAACCTGTAGTGAAGAACATAAAAAAGTGAGTCGTAAACTAATAGAACAAGGCTTCGCTGCCTATAAGCTCTTATAATATGTAATAATATATTCATCTGGAGTTCAACAACAAAAAACTCGCTGGCATATTTTACACGGAAAGAAAGAAGTCGTCATTACTCCTAATTAAGCACATGTGTGGAAGCAAAGCATAAGTCGCTTCTTTGCTTCAACAAGGCTTCATGCATTAAGCGTTGCATAATATGGATAAAAATAACGCGACCCTAAAGCTTCATGCATGGTTTCTGTAATAGCCTTTTCAGGAACTGCAGACTTCTAATCGCTGTGCACGCGTGGTGGCTTCCGCATTCTATTTCATTTTCCATGCATCTTTCTTTCTTTCTTTTTTTCTCTTTTTTTTTCACTTCTGCCTACTGTTCTCCAGAAGGCCGCCAGTAGCCGTTCATTCGTACAATTAGAGATGGAAAACTTTAAATCCTCCTGATGAGGACAAATGATATGGCCCATATTGTCAGCACAAAGATATAACTAAGCTTTTATCCGAGAAACAACGGAGGTTGTTAAACACCATTTCGCTGAAACCGAGTGCCTTTTATTTTTCTTCTCTCGCAATGCTTTCTCTACCGCGTTCATTGAAAGGTACGTGCTCCTAACGCAATAGTTCGCCAGTGGAAACCGAAAAAAACGATAGAGGAATTAGGGAGACACCCCCAAAGAAACAAAGCTTCAGCAAAATATAGTGCGAAGAAAGATTGCAGCACATAAATATGTGCATCGACATGTTATAGGGGCGAAACGTGGATAATTCAGGCACTAACCGGAAAACCTACTCTTACGAAATTTCGCGCTCTTCACGTGAACAAGTACTCACCAGTCAGTGTTGCATCACAGAGTCGAATTACTAGTCACAACGCATCAATCATGTTCGTGTTTGATGTAGATGACTGAGCGCACGTGAAGTACAGCGTGCACGAAATTCTCACATGCTTGTTTCCAGAGTCAGGGACTCTAGGTTAAACTCTAAGAAATCAATTTCTCTCGAGCGAAACTATTTAAAGGGCAACTCCAGTAGTTTTTTTTTTTTTTTTTTCATCATTTTGATTTTTTTATGGCATTACATTCCTCGGTATGTCCTGACTCCGGCACAAGAACTAGTTTTTCGAAATTGCAAGTAGAACGATAAAAAAAAAAAAAAACAGCAAATTCAAACCGAAACCGATTTTATGGCCAGAAATGACGTTCTGGCTGACGAAACGGTGACGCCTCATACAGAATTGGGAAAGCACTCGCACGTGCGATAGACAGTGGAAACAGGGTATGGAAATCGTGACGCAGTACATAAAATGTCTAAGATAGCCTAATACAGGCCTCGAAATTCTATGATTACGCGGGGAAGGGGAAGGTATAATGTTTGTGCGTCATAAAAGCAGTGTTTTCCGCAGAAAACGTCTGAAATAAGGCCACAAAAGCTGCACATTTTAAAATCGAGTTGCGCGCTAATGAATTATCGCACGGTGCCCAAACTCGGTAAAATGTGTAAGGACGGAGAGGAAAACCTACAGTAAACATTTTACCAGACTATTCGGATGCCGAAAAAGCTCCGACGTTGCCCTTTAAGCCCCTTCGTGGTGGGGCAGTGTTTGGGGACTCGACTACTGTGCTCAAGGATGCGGGATCGAATCCCAGCCGCGGCAGCAGCTTTTCGATGGAGACGAAAAGAAAGGCGCCCGTTTGCTGTGCGTTGTCACTGCACGTTAAAGAACCCCTGGTGGTCGAAATTTACGGAGCCCTCCACTACGGCACGTCTCATAGCCTGAGTCGTTTTGGGACGTTAAACCCCACAAACCAAACAACCGCACCAATCCAAACCAAACTGAATTCTAATGTTACGAAACGCCCACAGTCTGATGCAGCAGACGCAGAGTGATTGCTGCTATAGCTGGTATATATTTCGTGCTTTCTCTGAACCCCGCGTTGTGAACAGAACCAAGATTGGACATGGTGGAAGTTGTGACAGCCCTAAAAGTGCTGCTATACGGTTTTAGCTGCTGCCTTCAATTAACGAAACATTGCAGCCCACGACTGCATATTTTATTATTTCTTATTTACGTTATTTTGTTCGCGTTACAAATGAGAGTTGCAGTACTTCAACAGAAGTTTGGGCGTTTTAAAAATTCATTTGCGTAGAAACAGCGTGAAACAGTCCTTTGTACGCAAAAAGAAAACAAAAAGAGGGGAGTTTCAATACCTCGGGGTGCAAAGCCGTACCTGCTGAGCGACACTCATTCGAACCACTTCCGAAGCAGTTACAGGCTCCTAGAAATAATGTTTCATCGCGAACGTAATGAGAACATTACGAATCAGATTTGCAGATAAGTCTACTATCAAGGTGTTTCTGGCAGTCGGCCTCGGAAACCTGCTCTGAGCAGCTGTAAGGCCAGCTTGTAGTCCTGAGCTCAGCTACAGACTGAGGAGGATTCACTTACTGCAACGAAACTCTAAACATGCGTTCAGGAGATCAGTAGTAATACTTCAAGTGTCATTGTGTACCCATGAGTTGCGCAGGTGGCTAGCAGTGCATATTAATGGTTGTCGAAGTAGGATGACAAAGTAGACTGCAGACTTAACCCTCCAAAACATTTAGTGAAGGGGCATGAGCAGGATATGTAGTGCGAAGAGAGGATAACCAATGTCGCTTAGGGTAACAAATTGGATTCTGAGGGAAGCGCAGCAGGGGTCGGAAGAAATTTAGGTGGGCGGGTGAGGTTAACAAGTTCGCAAGGGTCAAGTGGGTGCAGCTGGCACAGAACCGGGTTAATTGGAGGAATATGGGAGAGGCCTTCGTCCTGCAGTGGGTATAATCTGGCTGGTGGTGGTAGCGATGATGATGACGATTCTGATGATGATCTTCTATTGAGCTCTGTTCCTTTTTCTGGGCAAATATAAGGAAGGAGGAAGACAATAAGGTTCATAGTTGCGCTTCATTGGTAATAAAACCGGAGAAAAAGAACAGACAGCCAAAAGCAAAAACGACCAAAACATTTGCTTCCCTCGTGCTGAACAGCGAGGTCGACTAACAGTCTGGGATGAGGAATCTTGGTAATGCACCCATATCAATATGGGTTCTGAGCAGCGCAAAAGCCACTTTGCTGAGCCTGAAAAGAGCTAATGCCACTAATGCAGCTGAAACAGCGCAGCATATGAGTCCCTCTCTCTGTATGCGCACTCGATCGGGCACAAGGCCGCGACTGCTGCTTTGACGACTAAAGCAAGTATAGAAGTGTGTGAATATCCCAAAATTTCGTCGGAAAGTGAATCGATTTATCTGTGGTTCGATTAGTTGCACGAATGAAATAGTACAGGTTGCGTACTATTCGAAACGAATCGAAAAGGTTCATACTTCTGTAACCTCTTCTTCTGCACTTCTGTAATACTTTTCGAATAATTGGCACGAAGTTTCGATATGCCTCGACGCATTTTCCTTCCCCAGCTATTCGCAAAATAGTGAACATGCTCGGTTTGGTTTGTGGGGTTTAACGTCCCAAAGCAACTCAGGCTATGAGAGACGCCGTAATGGAGGACTCCGGAAATTTCGACCACCTGGGGTTCTTTAACGTGCACTGACATCGAACAGCACATGGGCGCCTTGCTTTTCACCTCCATCGAAAAGCGGCCGCCGAGGCCGGGATTCGATCCCGCATCCTTGGGAACAGCAGTCGAGCGCCGTAACCACAGCGCCACCCCGGCGGGTAATGTGAACATGCTCGCTGCATACCATGCAGCGGCGATCGGTATGTGAAGGATGGAAAGTTATGCGCCATGACGCTGCTCATTCGCGTGGCGGCGTCTCTAATGCTCATACGCCGACTCAGGGAATAGATGACGCGACATGGCTTAGACAGGTTCTGCGAACCTTGCCTCAGCGGTACGCTACTGGGGGTTGCATGACTCATACGCAGTTTTTGTCATCAACACCAAAAGACACGCTTTCTATGTGCATACCACCTTGATAGAGTTAATATAATGACTTCGTGTCGTCACATAATAGATCAGTGTTGCATCTTTTAACAGCTACAGACTGTATAGCTACTAGCCCCGTACCGCAGCGCCGCCACCAGATCCTCGCTATTTCGCAAAGTTGCTCGTCAAATATACGCACAAGTAGCAAATGCTCATAAATATATTCGACTCGTATTCAGTTCAGTTTTTTACATTAATCATACTTCTTCGACTCGGCGGAGAAGGTACAGTGTTCGTATTCGATTAGGTTCGTTTCGCTTCGGAAAAGGCACTGTTGGCGCGCCCCTAGGTACGAGAGCACGCCCATTGCGCTGCATGCCCGTTGCAGCAGTACCTGACCGCACTTTCCGGGAATGTCATAGAAAGATATCGCATTCCCCAAGCTCCTTACTAAGCAAAACGTGTGTACTCCTCGTAATTTATTCACTGCGAATGGCTACGATTGGTTTTCAATTTGGCAGCCGTGTGGTAGCCAAGCGGTTATAGCGTTCGGCTACGACTATACTGAGATGGGCAACCCGGACTCGTTCCGAGCATTGACGGAGGCGAAGCACAAGACGCGCATTTACTATGCCATGTCAGTGTACGGTAAGTAGTCTGTGATGGTCGAATTTGTAGGAGTCCTCTATAACATCGACCGTCATAGCCTGAGTCGCTGTAGGACGTCAAACTGCATAAATCAAGCCAAATCGAACCAACCAATTTCTAGTTTTCGGTCATAGTGTTGTATCGGCCACAAAAAAACCTCGCCATATATTTCTATAGTCTAACTCGCCGCAAGGCATCTTACGTGTATTGCTTCTTAGACAACATGCGACCCAGCACAACTAAGTTATCTCAGCACATCAACAGAAAACACCTTATGACTCTGACAGAGAAGAGGCAATGTCTAGCCAGATACCTACAGGGCGTGAAATCGCCTGAGGTCATCACAGCCGCTAAAATTGTTCCTTATCTGACATTAAGGCGTCTCCGGCTTAAGAACGTATCAATACTGATAAATACTTGCAAGCTCCAATAATAACATGCTTGCGGAACTTACGGACACAGTGATGGAAGCGATATCGCTGAGCGCTTATCGGAGACATGCACAGCACTGTTGAAGAAACGATTTCCACAGGTCAGAAGCTTTTCAAATGCTTTGTCCGGTCGGCATTCCTTTGTTTGGGCACTCGTGTCATCTGTAAATAAAGATATTCCGTTCAGAGCAGTTCACATTGGGCGACCGAGTACACTAAATATCCCAGAACGTCGACTGGCCCTCGGGTGACAGCAACAGTGAGTTAATCGGCGTTAAAGCGTCCTACTTCAGATCTCCGGGGAAAACAAGCTTCCTACACTGCCAGCAAAACGAGCCACTCGAATTTTCCAACTGCAGAAATATTTACTGCCATCCTCACATTTCTATAGGCACAGAGGTATACACCGCACGGCGGCGTCGATTTTACACCGATGCTTGCTAACTGCACTCATTATGAGGCACTCGGTTAGGAGTTTTAAGTTTAATGGGGAGAAGACTACCATGCCAGGAGGAAAAGTAGGCGTCTTTTTCTTCTCCCCATTGGGATTGCCTTGGCGTCACACTGACGTCCAGTACAGATACATTCATTTAGTAACTGGACACTTAAATGTATTAATAGCAGTATGAACCAATTAATGGCCTTCAGGTTCAGCTGCCAATTGCTGCTTGTCCGCACAGGCGTTTCTTTACTCATCTGCACATCACAGCACCACACGGATCGGGTGATACTGAACACGGTCTGAGCGCTCCCTTTACGCCAACGTGAAGAACCGGTGTTACCCTACACTGCTGTCATTGCCACTCCAGTGATGTCCTGGCTACACATGTGTACTAAGCACATGCGGAGATGTTTGACCTGGCTGCTGCCGCACTATCACGGCGTTTATTGAGCCCCCAAGGCAACATACATGCGCGAACTGCATGTGAAAAGGTAGGGCCCGACGCAAACATTAACGGTACAGCGGTCTACGGTTACATTAGAAAGATTTAGCTTACCGTGAACCGCGATCCTCCACCGTGACCCTCTACCGCGCGTGGGCGGGGCGCACAAGCTGATTGGTCCCGATGCGGCAGGTCTATGTGCCAACATCAAGTATGTGGCGCCATCTATCGGCGCCAAGGGGATCTGGGCATGCGCAGTGGAACGCGCGGTGGCGGATCACGGTAAACTATATCTGATCCGCCACCGCGCGTTCCACTGTGCATGCTGAGATCCCCTTGGCACCGATAGATGGCGCCACATAATCGGTAATGCCATCGTAACATAGAAACAGCGCACACACGCAGTTCGCAGTCAGGGAAGCGTATTTTTAACGAAGGAAAACATCAAACTACGAATCCCGTCAGCTTGTAGGAAGGGTGTATTATTACAACGCACGCAGTTTTCATGAGTGAAAGCAAGAACGGCGAAATTACTTGAAAGCAACATGGATGTCAAGAGGTTAGTCTGTAATGGAGCGCGGTTATCACTGTTGTGAGAGCCCCAATAAATGTTTCATTATAATCCGGCATTCGTGGTTCTATTTTTGTCGATGACATCGGGAGGATTACGGGAGTGGAGGGTCTCGTTAAAAAGAATTTGTTTTGAGAAACGTTAAGGCAATTTGGGCGACAAAAATGAAAAAGAAAAACCACACACACACACACACATCTTCTATATTATTTGTGCGATATTGCTCGGCAATTTTATGTGGAGTGAAACGTGAGCATTTGGGCGAGTAGTGGGAAACTTACTGTAGCAGTTGCGGAAATATTTTTTCTGCATGCCTTCCAGGAGCAAGTCGTTGTGCCGAGCCAATGCTGTTTCATTGTCGCAGTAGGAGATCCTCCAGCTGTCTCTGAGGCAGACCGCATAATCAGCGAAGTCCCTGCGGAGCGCACGTCACGGAACGTGATAATTGTAAGCGGTCGTGCACGCAACGACATCACACTTATGCCAAAGAGACACGCTTTAAGCGGCGCGCAATGCAGCCAATCGCAGACGACAAATCAATTTAATCTGCTCAACAGAATTCAACCTACTGGCACTAATTCCATATCCAAATGTTTGTTTTTGAACGCAAGTTGGTACCAAAAAAAAAAAAAATCATTTCCCTGCAAAACCGAACTGAGTGCATTGCTAATAAAGGGAACAAATTCCTTTTAACCTCAAAGTGGCCACTAATTAGCATTAATTTGGACGTGCGTCCAGCTCCGAATAGATATGCCATCAAACAAGTGCCGTCAAAGAAGGTGGCATACGTATCTCCTATCACGCGGGCTGCTTCCACGCAAACATCGATAAATCGACGCATGCTTTTTGCGGGGCAAGAATGCACGCGCTCCGGTGTCCGGATAACAAAAAGAAAAGAGCTTTCGTTCATTATTAGCGCTAGTATAATGTAGGGCCCATTTTTAGTTGCAACGAAATTTCGCCTCACCCAAGCCCTACTGACCAAGTGGTATATTAAGCAAAAAAATGAATCCCCTTGTTGGGGAAATTAAAAAAAAAATAAGTAGGAGTTAACCACCCTGGTGGCTGTGCGGCTGTGGAATTTCACCGCGTACGTTGACGGAGGTGAAATGCAATAATTCCGCGACGTCGGCACGCGTTAATGCAACTCAGATTGCCTATATTAATCCGCAGTATTTGTTTAAGGTGTCCCATAGCAAGTGTCTCGCTTACCGCTTTTACACGCCACATTAAAGCAGAATCTTTCTGTGTTAGGCTTATCAGAAGCTGAAGTGCTAGTGTTCGCCTTCATCGTTTGCTTTGGCTTACCTGCAGTTTCGGGACAGGTCACCTTGTACTTCTTTGACCCTCTCATGGAGAGCCAGCGTGCACTTTCTTTTCAACTTCTGATAGCTTTCCCCGTTGCAGGGCACGCCTGCAACCATGAGACATCATACGCAGTCCATCATATCGCACAGCTGTAAAGGCACCGTGTGCTCTCTCGGCATTAGTACGTTCGAATATGCACAAAATGCGTGTGGTAATTGTTTTTTTTTTTTTTTTTTTTTCAGACGAATTAATGATGGCAGTTAAGCGGCGACATGAAGCCAACAGCCACACATCGGCACTTCTTACCGGAACACAGTTTCACCAACAGCAGGAATGAGAAGCAGAATGGCCACAGTGCAGCCTTCATCATCTTGCGGGTTCAGCTTATGCTCTCGATGTTACTAGAAAGGGCAGAGGAACAGCGTAGCAGGCTTACCGTTACAATAACCTTCATAACAATGTGACATATTCGCTAGCGCTTACCTTTCACTGTGTTGAGCGCTGCCAACTTCGTTTTCGTCGTCTCTCGTGAAAGTGAAGATTCGGACAGGTTGATGACTTAGCCATGTGGCTGAGTTGGTATTTCTTTATTTCTTTTTTTGCATTATTGTAAAATACCAAGCCAGCCGTTGTCTGATGAGTTTTTAGTCATAGGTGATAAGGAGCCTAGGAGGATATATGCAGTTTTTTATGTCTTCCTAGTAAGGAGCAGCCTAAGCAACTAGTAGAGTTCCCGCGCTGCGAAAAAAAAAATGTTTGCTGCGGGGAAAGATCACGTGAATATATATATAAAAAAAACATTACAGGATATCTCAAGATAGCACTAAGGTGGACGGTAATAGCCTACACTTCCTCCTCTTATCTTTCGCCTCTTTCCTTCAGCTCTTGCCTTTACCTATTCATTTTCCGTGTGATGTTTGCCCCTCTTTTTTTTTTCATTTTAGTCAGTACCACTTACTACTAAGTATTTTTAGTCATTTCTAATCAGTTGTAGTAGTTACAAGTGGTCGCTAGACATATTGGTCCTTACAAGTCATTGGTAGTCACTGCAAGTCATTAGTAGTCATTTTGGTCATTTCTGCTCATTACTAAGCATTTTAGTCATTTATGATCAATTGTAGTCGTTATAAATCGTTGGACATATTGGTAATTACAAGTCATTATTAATCAATTAGTCATTACTACTCATTACTAAGCACTCTTAATCATTTGTAATCAGTTATAGTCGTTTCAAGTCACCGTTAGACACATTGGTCATTAGAAGTCATTAGTAGGTCATTGCAGTCATTACTACTCATTAGTAAGCATTTTAGTCATTTCTAATCAATGCGTTCCGCAGAGCAGAACGCATCAAAATTCTGCGGCGTTCTATAATTGGCTTACAGGAAGGAAAGGTGCAGTATATGTCACTCGCGGAATTTCACTGACACATCTCGCCTACGCCATATTTTCATCATGAGTATAGAAAGACTTTCGTCTTAATAAATACGAAGGAAAATAAAGCGAGATGAACGTTCCCAGTCGGCAGAAGTAGAAAGAGCTGAGGTGTCCATACCTAAGCCCGGTAGGTGACAAACTGGCAACCAGTCGCTATAGCAACCCTGGCGAAAGCGCAAGGCGCGAAACCTCACGCTCCGACCTTAAATTTACAGTATTCTTGATAAAACAGTTCGTAAAGAAACCATGTTCAGTGCGCGGAAATACGAAAGTGACTTCGCCGGTTGCCACGCTGCTTCAGGAAGCACTGAAGCGCCACGTTGTTCCAGGATGGTTATTTCGGAATATTTTTTTTTCCCCTAATGCCTTGTACGGCGTGGCATGTAACGTTTAACGTCCCAAAACTGCACACCGGCTGTGAAAGACACCGTAACGGAGGGCCCTTCGTCAATTTTAGACCACCTGGCGATCTTCAACATGCACTAACATCGGACAGCACACAGGCGCTTTTGGCGTTTCGCCTTCATCGAAGCGGTGCTGTTGTAGCCAGGAACTAATCCAACGTCTCTTAGCCATAGTTACAATGCTCCGAGCAGACTTTGTTCAGATTTAGTAAATTTATTACATGTTAGTAAGCAGCGAAAATGGCAGCAGTTAGACCGTTCCATGACGCCAGAACCGTAGTGGCCGATGGCATGCCCTGGCTACGATTATGGTGCGAAAGAATGCGGAACGCGAATACGTCTGCATATTTCGCACGTGTCAAGATGGGGGAATGTACTATTGGGGAATTCAAAACTCCCTGCTGCTACGAGTGGCCTAATTCAACCCACCGGTTACGCAATTCTTGGCGGTATCGATGGTGCCTTGCGCCGTCGTGCCGTTCCCGCCAAAGCATATCGCGTCATATCCGCATAGCCTGCGTACGTTCCCTTACGGATTTGACACGATGCTTTGGTTGCGTTAAAAAATTTAACCTCTTTAGCGACATTAGAAAAGTGATGCTGCCCTGGACGGTAGTTTAGGGAGTTTTTTCGCCTCTTTTGGCTCCTGCCATCGCTGTCTTGCATTTTGGCGGAGCACTGACAAAACGTGGACGATGTAGTATACCTGGTCTCGCGTATCTTTAGTTGCACAGTAGCACCTAGTTCAGAATATTAATACCCTCAGCTGCGTGCCAGCGGTCTCTTTTTGAGTGTGTTCTCGATTAAGCACAAAAGTAGCGTAGGTTGGCGATGTACCGTCGATATTTACTTACGATGCAACAGTGCTCTGTCAAAGCTCCAACGAATGGTCTCCATTGCTCAGTCGAGTGGAGCCGCATAGTACTCATAGGCTTCATATATATATTGGCCGTGTGCCTCTTATCAGTTGTCCGCACATGATAAAAGCAACCTCCATCATGCTGCTTTCGTTTGCTTCATAAACTTTTTTTCTTTTTTTTTTCCAAGACGGGCAAGCAGCAAATGCAAAACTACATGTTGCTAGAGCGAGGACGGCAAGGTATACGGGCACCACATAATAAACAGTTTCTGTGACGGTGGATTTTTAGTATTTATTTCGAGACATGTGGGTAATTTTTCTATATACAGCCGCAGCGGTGTCCTGGCACCTTAATAATGTCCAGGCTGCTGCCTTAAAGTCGAAGGAAATGCAACAGCAGGGCTGCGATCACGAGCCTGGCCGAAATGCACACAGTGCTGGAATGGCAAAACATGACGCCGGCTCTTGCGAGGTGTTCTTCAGTCAAGTTGTTGATCAGCTGGTTGTCAATGCAACGAAACTTCTGTGCGAAGACGGTCATGCACTGAGCGAAGTCACGAGCATGCCTGCGAAAAAGGTGACAGCTTGTAAAAGGTAACGTTAAGCACTAGGTGGGCATTTTAGATTCGTCTTCGCAGTCCTGATACCGTTCATGTGCTACACGTAAGCAAAACGTTTCAAAACAAATGCAACGAGCATGCTGAGTACACTTCTCACGTTTCTTTCTGGGAATTCACCTTCTAGTAGTATATCAAGTGAGCACTTTAAGTTGTTTGCGCTCACAAAAGCAAAGGGGGCCAGGAGCACTTACGAGCACACAGACTTTCGAAGTTGCGGCGTCAAGGCTTGAGCACTGAAGTTACGCCCAGACTCATTGTTTAGTGCTTTGAAGTCATCTTCAAACACTCGGACGCAAGAATCGGACCGTCTCTGAAGGTTGTGCAGCAGGCATTCTAAAGTGGAGGTAATAAAAGAAATGACCAGTGTGCTTCGCACGTGCATGTTCTTCCTCTCAACCGTTAATTTTCACTCCGCGCTACAACTCGAACGCTTCCCGCGTTAATCGCTAATCAATCATTTCGCTGGTGGTGAACACTTACGTGACGCATCATCTTCATCTGTGATGTTGTCGGGAGCATCGTGCCGTTGGTCTGAAAGCAACCTTTCCATGCCAAAGAGGTCGTTGCTGTCGCTCCATATGTCATCGGTGTACCAGGCACTCCGCCTGCTGAGTTCTCCAATTAACTTGTCGCGCTTGTGGTCCCTGCGCTCAATGTGCTCCATGTGCTTCCTAAGGAGTTCATCTCTGGCATCGTCTCCTCCCGCGCTCCACATTGAAGAACGATCTCCCATGTCACTTTCAAGCTTGGTTTCTAGTTCGTAGTAGTCTTTATTGTCTTCCAGCGCCTTGGCGTCAAAATCTCGCACACCTCGATCGTTGTGAGGCAGCCTGTCGCTGGGAAATAGCATCATGTCTGCCTTGCTGTCGCTGTCTTCTCTGTGCTTGCTCACAATCTCGTCTAGGTCCTCCTTGGTGAGCTTCCTCTTCATTTTGCGTTCCAGCTCGTACTGTGTAAGCTGCCTATTGTTATTCTGAGGCTGTGGTTTCGCGATTGCGCCACCGGATGCTTCGTCTTGTTTTTCAAGCAACAGTCCTGGAGACTCGTCAATGTGGCGCACATAAGGGAAACCTTGTCTTGGCTCGTGCCTTCTCTTTTTGACCTCTAAGAAGTGTTTCTGGCCTTTACCGTTTCGTTGGAGGAACTCCTCAGAATGGCTGTCCTGGTCGGTCTCGAAGTCCTTCCCGCTATCCAAATCTTTCATATCTTTCATGTGACCGTCAGGTGAATTGAGTGCTCTTCGCCGGGGTGTTTCTTCTTTGCGCGGCCCTGTTTCTGGCTTTGATGTACGCACAGCAGTTTCTCCTAAAAAGTCAGGGACGACTTTTTCTTTGGGAGATCTCAAACCTGGCTCAGGAAGGAAACTGTTTGGACCGACGTAACTCGAGTCATTTGCGTGGCGCTGTGGCGTGTTCGGGAGAGGGCGCGGTTCTTCTGGGTGGGACTCCTTTTTGCTAGGGTTCGTTGCTTTGTATGCTGGTCTCTTGAACGAATACTTGCGCTGGAAAGGCCGCACATTTCCGGGGTTTTCTTCGGGTGCGTAATAATTGGGGGTTTTCGGGGGAACCACTTCATCTTGAGAGGTAAGGCGGCCCATGGGATTGAGGCGTGGGGAGATGTCTTCATTCCCGAGAATAAAAGACTGGTCATTCATTCTGAATGAAGCCCTGTTGCGATCTCTTGCTCCTCTGTCATAGTCTTCTGGCATTATTCCAAAAGCGGACCGGGGATCAATAGGTAGGCCTCTCATTGCATGGAACTTCCTCGAAGCCAACCTTCGAGGGTAGAAAGGCAACGCCCCTCCTAGGCGGGGATCTTGAGGGAGCTGGTCTTTCGCACTAGATAGAGTATCCACGTTATCAACCCTAGGACCGTTTGCACTGGGCAAGAAGTCAGGAAACCTTCTTTCAGGAGCATACAGCATGTCTCGCATGCCGGCTCGCCCGTCGAGATTTCGAGCAGTGTCTAATGAGGGCTTACCATCACGGCGTCTGACGGGAACACCTCTGTGGTGGCCCAATTGCTTGGCATCACCGTTTAGTGGTCCCCGGTTGAAAATCACGGGGCCGTCGTCATCCGGAAATGGCACCATGTCTCTTGAGGTGGGTTCCAGACCTACCTGGCGCGGCAAGGGCGCCAGAGGAGATTTTTCATACTCTCGGGAATCATAGTCTGTGTTTCTGTAGGCAAGCCCGCGTCGCTGCATTCCGATCACCCGCCTGTCAGAACGCGTTGGTACGCGACGGATGTCGTCTTGCTGCCCTTCGCCAGGCCTACCGTCAGGGCCGTAAAGGGTGATGTACGGACGCCGCTCAATGCGACGCCATCCAAATTCGCTCTTGAATGGCATAACACCAGAAGGGCCGTGGTAGTCGTAGTATGCTAAGCTCGCATTCAATAAACTTTTAGCGTGGTTGTAGGGCCCAGGGAATACATCCTCACCAGAGGCGTACATACGGGCAGAATCTTTTTCTGCCCTCTGCAAGTCAGATCGGGGACCGAGGCCCTCCCTGCCGTTGTAGCGACCGTAACGGGCTTCTCTCTGCTTCCGCAGCAGGTCAGACATGCCCCTTGTGTCCTCGTACATTTCCAGCTCTTCTTCCCTGCTAAGTGGTGGGCCACCCCTCCAGCTTTCAACGTCACGCTCTCCTTGCCTTGCTGCGCGCGGCACATTTCGCAAAGACTTAAAGACCGCATAACTCGGCGGAGGGTTCCAGTAATGTTCAGGAAGTGGCCTTCTTCCGTGGGTTTCAATGGCACCTTCGGGTTGCTGCTTCTTGTTAGTGTACACTTCTTCGTTGGAGTCCTGCGCGTTACCCAGTTGGTCGATGAAGTACGTTCCCGGTCGTGAAAAATCTAAGTTTGCCCGTTTATTAGAAACATCCTGAATAAGCTCGGCAGGCATTGATTCCTGTTTTTGCAGGGACCTTATTCTACGTGCACGTTCTACCCCTGCCCAGAACTCCTGAGTTTTCCTCGGTTCATAATTTTCGTCTTGTTTCTCTGCTGGAAGCACAGATGTATTGTGAGACGTCTCAAGGGGCGACGACTGCACGTTCACAGGTGCATCCTGCCTTTTCGCCTTGGGAGTTCCTTCGCGATCGGTGTAGTCATAGGCCGGCTTTACATCAAGACTATCTGGCACCTTGTCTTCTTCCTCGACGTATTCGTCGTAATCTGGACCGTAGTAGTCCTCCATAACTTGGCTCATCATTTGCTGCTGAACGTTGGCAGAAACGTTTCTTCCGTGTTTAAGCTCTTGTTTCAGAACGTTTACGGTGCCAAATATATCCCGGGTGCCGTTCTCTCTCTTCATTCTCCCACGTCTCAGGGTTTCCAATCGCGCCGGCACCCCTCTGCGATTCTTGAGACATGCCTCGTAGTACTGCCTGTGCAAGATCTTTCCAAAGCTCCTCACGTGTCCTTTCATGACCGGATCATCTTTGCATCCCAGCTCGTTCGCAGAGTCCGGAACGCACGTCTCGTATTTTTTAAGGAGCGGACAGAGGACTTCGGCCTTTTGGTGCACTAGTTCCATTTCCTCCAGTATCCTGCTAAAGCTGAGGCCACAGTGGAATATCCGCTTCAAGGCTGGAAGCCGTCGACATGTTTGCGCGGTTGAAGACACCATGGAAGCGGACTGGTTCGACCACACCATTTTCTCGCACCGTTCGGCGTAATCAATGGTGAAGGGTTGCAGCAAAGGAGCGACGTGAGCGTGTAGCTCGGACATGGCGCACTGCGTTCGGCTCTTCACCTCCTCGATACAAGCGTTCATCTCCTCCAACCGCCGGCACACTTCTGGCGACATTGCTAACGGGGAGAACTTGACCTCGCGCACGGCCGTCTGAAAGCTGAGGCCGCATAGGAACACCTTGCGCACCGAGGTGCCCGTCAAGCACTCAGCTTGAGTGCTTCGTGGAGGTAGAACATTGAAGTCGGCGCACTCCTTTGCGTGCTCTTTTTTCCACGTGTCCAGCAAGGCACTCATTATGCTCGTCGCTTCGTCGGCGAGAAGGCACCCCGACTGCTCTTTGGCATTGATGAAGCACTTCTCGAAGTTTTCGGAAATCCTGTGTGCGAAATGATTGGGTCAGAATTATGGTTGCAACGGTCTTGTTACACTGAGCATTGCGTCGCTTCGCTCGGAGAAAAGCATGGATGTGGCATTTAGCAGCAGTTTTTTTTTTCTTTTCTATGCGTTAAGTGGGAAGCGGGTGCTTGCTTAAATTGGCCGGAAGGAATTACGTATGCGGCGAAGACGGACCAAAATGGACGGTTTTGCAACAGTTGCATTGGAAGCGCCATCTTTCGTCGGCGACAGAATGACAAAATTAGGCGACTACATCCGAAACCTCTACCCACCCTTTCGTAGGTAAGAGGTGACACTGAAGAAAGTGCACCTAGCTGCTGCAAGGCCGCATTTTTTGCCACGATATCGCTGTGTACGTTTCGGACATATAATTCCAGCTGACTTTGTCAAGGACCAGACTTATATTGAATGCAAAACAAAATTACCACTAAATGCCAACTGTGTGCGATACTAAGAGCGAACGAGTCAACGGTTCAGCCGGGCAAAGTTTTCTTCAGTTTTCTTAAGCTCCCCCCCCCCCCCCCCTCCCTCCCGTACCCCAGCAGCGTCCCCTCCAACGAAAAAGGAAAAAGCGAGAAAGAAAGGACGCGCACAAGAAAAATACGATACAGGACGCAAGCCTAGTATATTTTTGTCCAGTCCTCCTCACGATTAGCTTTCTATTGCATTATTGCCCTCTCAGCTGGTTATCTACGTTCACAACTGGCCTAGGTCACCGTGCGATTGCTTCAAAAACAGGAGAAGCGTGCGCAATATTAAAACAACATTTTAGTCACACAAGATCATCTTACCTGCATCTCTCTTTATCACCTTTCTTGAGACCTTCAAGACGTGCCTGTACCTCCATGCCACAAGAGAAGTAGTTGTTGAACAACGTAGTTCTTTTGCATAACTCCTTGTACACAGAAGTTTCAACGTCTGAAAAGGAAACAGAATGTTTCACCACTCACAACGCACTCATTCTTTGCCCTGTTGGCCGCTTAGCTTACTTCGGGCGCCTTTGCAGCTTGTATTGACTGAAGTCATCACTTTGTGCAGATAATTCAGGTGGTAGCTCAAGGACAGGTTTCCCATGCTGCAGTGCGTCACTCGCTCGGCAGCGGCGACGCACTCTTTGTAGGAAATTATCTGACTGTATAAAGAAGATTGAGCAGTCACTGCTCACGAGATGGAACGAGTGATCACGCTCGTTCCACTATCAGTTTTCGACAAAATTCCGCCCACAAGCAATGAGCCTCTTCATTTTTGCTCTGCATACAGCGCTAGTCGCTCGTTATAAAATTTTAAAAAATCAAACAAAGGTAAGGCAAACAACGATAGAGAGTGCGCTATCAAAAACCTGATATCAGTTTCTTACACGAGTCATACCAAATGACACATGTACTTTAATACTGTGTTTAAAATGCATGTTAAGTACCCGTGTATGCAGAAGAGGCCTTTTAATCTCACAGTCATTATCTATATACAGATTATACGGCTAGCATGCTGATCTTGCGTCCAGAAGCGTTTAAAACCCAAATACTAAATTGCGTTCAATGCAGCAAGACGAGTAACGGTCTGTAAGATTATTGGTTCCGCAGAGAAATGGCCACAGTCTTATCCGTTATAACATCCTATTACTAATCAACGCGTAATATTATTAATGGGAATTAAATTATTTCACTAATGCTAGATTGTTCAAAACGCGAATTTGAGACATGCTCTCTCGCTTGCTTAATGTCTTGCGGCCACTATCGGCGGCCAACGTCACTGGCGCTCTCCTTAGGTTACTACGGGATTGCACGAGGCATACGCACGTGCAGGTATCCCGGTCTACGTGATCCCCTGGTGTCTCGTATCTGTTCACTCCGCAGCGTAGAAACTTCCTCAAGAACGGCAGGAGCTGGCAGTCGAGATCCGGTATTTCTGGGAAATAAAATAGGCCGCATTTCATTGGTCGTCACAGTTCGGGCCGGGGCATGCAATTTGGACACTTGGACCATGTATGCCTCACGTGTCTGCTGGCTGCATTTTCCGGCAAATTTGCGGTTCACAATATTCGCCAGGTACTTGAGGTGCGAGTGCACTTCCGTTCCGATGCCGCATTCCGAATAGAGGTGAATGTTGTCAATGCAGTTTCTGAACTTCGCGCTTCGCCTGTAAAAAAAAAAAAAAAAATAATAATAAATAATAAAAATAAAATAAAATTGGACACAGCACTATGCTAAATGGAGCTGGTCACTGCAGCTCTCGTGGATTTTTTCAAACTTGGCACTGGCACATTTAGGGGCTCTCAAACAAAGGAAACAGTCTTCTTTGTGCTCGCGAATGAAGTATAAAGCTTTTTAATAAGCGCTTCACCTAAGACTGAAGACGAAGGAAGACGAAGGAAAATGGAAAATCAGTCTGCAAAGCTTCTAATTCTGCCCAGAGACCATTCTCCTCGACCTTAGCAAGTACAGTGCTTTGTAACGTCCTTGTCAATTAGAGCACGAAGGAAAATAAGTTTTATTTGTTAGAGTAAAACTGGCAGAATCTGGGACGAACCGGTATATTAACCTCCGTTAAATACAAACACCATTCCTGAAAATAAATGAATGTGCGTTCTAGTTTCGAGAAGTAATGAAATGAAATGAAAATTCTTTATTTATCTCGCAGCATAGAAGCTTGAGAGGGGACACAACGAAAAAAAGCGGCAATATGCTGCTTGGAGGCCCATTGTGTCCACAGTTTCAACAGCAGACACAGCGCGAGAACAAAGAAATGAGGAACACACACAACTGCAATAGTAGAAACAATTCGAAGAAGCAGAACGTGCAACCGCGATATTACGACTGATTCTATTGTTCAATAAAATGCAGAACTGATATTAGGGATCTCCTGCACGTATCTTCGAGTATAATATTTCTGTCGTGAAGAGAGTTAAGAAGTGTAGTCAAGTTGTAAAATATTGATTGGGTATAGTAAATAGTGCGAAAAAACAGTAACGTCCAAAGCTGTTTCTGTGTTAAAAGGTGGATATGTAATGGATCATACGAAGCATTTGGAGAAAAACAGTGTTGGTATTAGACACAGCTTTTTTATACAAACATAACCGCCGAAATGAATGCAAAGTCGCATGCTTCATAACGCCAAACTCTAGAAAAAGATTGTGTGTGAGTACCACGGAACGTTTCAATTAGTCTTATTGCCCGCTTTTGCGCGGTAACAATTTTTTCAATATTTTGCTGGGTGATAGTACCCCAAATAATAAAACAATATGTGAGAGATGGAAATAGAAAGGCGTTATAAATAAAAGTTTAACTTTAATTGGCAAATTTAGCCTAGTTCGGAATATGACGTTGTTAATTTTGTTCGTTTTATTTCTAGCACACTGATTCTGCGCATCCCAGTTTAAAGATTCGGAGAAGATAACACCTAGATACCCTATAGTTGAGGCAACTTAAACTTTACTTTCACCTAGTATAAGTATTTCATCACGTTCAATTTGCCTATTTTTAGCATGAAAAAGTATGCCTTTTCTTTTTCTTTTTTTTTAACGTTTAAGCAATTAGCTTGGGACCAGTTTAATACATGTTTCAAAAATTTGTTTCCAGATGCCACAACTTGATTTGCATTCCTGCCCGTAGTAAGCATTGTTACCTCATAGGCAGAGAAAATCAGATGTACAGAAATAGGTAGAGAAAATAAATCATTTTTATATAGCAAAAATAAAAGGGGTTCAAGAATGCTGCCCAGTGAAACGCCGGAAATGATCACCTCGGTGGCTGATGAAGTATTGTTACGAAAGACATACTGTTTGCGATAGTTCAAGTAGGACTGTAGTAGAGAGAGGCTTGTGCCCCTAATGCCATAATGATTTAACTTTTTCAAGATCGGATCATGACTGATTAAATCGAATGCTTTGCTAAAATTTATATATCTTCCAAGAACAAGAAGCCTTTCTTCAAATCCTTTAATAATTATTTCTTTTTGCTTTATGAGGGCCCTCAGTTGATCTGCTTTCCTTGAAGTACTGATTATTTCTACCTGAGGCCAGTGGGAAGGCCGTTAGCTCGAGTCTATACAGGGGCCATCTACAGGTCGGGTGCGGGCAACGTGCGTTTCTACGAAGCTGCCGGTTCAAATACGCTAGCTTGAGCCTCCACCTGCGAATGGACTTGAAGTGCTTCGCATACCTGCACTCAATGGAAGGCAGGTGGTTGTACTTGTCCAGCGTCCCGCTTACAGCAGGAGCGTCGAAGATGACTCCGAAATGCACACCGAGAGTGGTCGCGCTCGCTTCTTGGCTCTGGTTCTGCACGAGGACAGGTTGAGGCTGGCCTATGTAGAAAGAACTGGCACACTCGAGGAACCGCACGACGGCCACCCGTATGTCGCAAACCGTGCTCATGTCAGTCAACACTGCGGAAAAGCAGTTGCTCATCAGTCTTGGCCCTCTGGAGGCGTTACAAGCACAAGTTTCTCCATGCAAAAGAAGCACGCTTTCTTCGCAGCAGTTGGTCGGAAGAGATCGGATTAGGGCTGTTTCACGCGACTTCACTTTCAACGTGCACTTTGGTATGTCTGTTCTCGTCCCTTCAGTAATACGTTAAAGAGTCTGCGCGCGCTGATTTCAGCTAGACACTAACAGATTTTAAACGTGTGTATCCTGTTTACGAAGCTTCAATTGTGGGAAATGCAATTACCCGGAGGTCCGAAGCTTCCTGCTTTTAGTTACAGCATTCAAATGCTTCCTCAAGTACTTTTATCAATGTTCGGGCTATTTAGAACGGAATTGTTTCTTGGTCACCACTTGAATAATAAGCTTTCGGATTATGTATAGTCCGTTCTAGAGGTGGGCAACCTCATGAGGTCGACCTCAACCTCAAAATGACCTCAACCTCACGGAGTGAGGTGAGGTTGAGGTGAGGTCGGCGAAAGCTCGAAATTTTTTGAGTGAGGTCACGAAATGGAACCTCAACCTCACGCGTGAGTTTGAGGTTGAGGGAGGTCATCATTGTGTGAGGTCGAAATTGTGAGGTCCAGGCTTTTTGCTGTTGCCGCGGCTTGCTTCGAAGAACGCCCTTCTGACGCAGAGTTCGAGCGTACTGTCACGGTGTGCCCGCGGAGACTCTTGGTGTTCGGTTACCCTCCGTTCGGACGACCGGATGCCGCAGCCCCTTCCCAACTTTTGGTATATCCCCGTAATGTCTACAGCCCGAGGACGCTTCCCTCTGGTTTTCTTGGAAGGAGTGGTTGTTTTTTTTTTTTTTTGCGGTACGAACTCCTTGTGCCCCCCCCCCCCCCCCCCCCCCACCCCTCGCTCTCTCAGAGTTATTTGTGCCGATGAATTGCCGCCGAACTCACAGTGACTCGCGATGCTTTTGTCGGATGCCGCAAACAAGCAAACTAAAAAGCGAAGAAAATTGTCTTTTCGCAGACGGCATGGAGCAGTACTGTTAGTCGTTCGTGTGTATGCTCGTTTCCAGACGCTGACATCACGGCTGCTGCCTTACATTCGATGAAGGATCCCGCTGTACATTACACGGAAACTTAACAGAAACTGGTGCAGCGAAATTGTTAGAGACCGTGATAATGACAGATAAAAAAAAAAAAAAAGGAAACACGAGCAAACCAGGAAAGCCGGCACAAGACCGTCTGAGCATTTTACCGACGTCCTCCCTTTCGAATCGTACACTATCTCTGTACATTCTGGTCCTGTAAATTTATATTCTTATATTCTCCACAATAACCTCTCTTTTGTCTTGTGCTCCTTGCTTCTTCTCATAGATTCACAGGTGGCCCCGAACAACTGCAACGCCGAATCATTGCAGCATGGGATGAAGGTGCTAGCGTTCCTTACATACCCAATATAGCGGTAAAACATACAAGATGGAAGAGACAGGAAAATTATTTGGGGTTTGTATACAGTAAAGCCCATTGAAAAAAAAAAAGAACAAATTTTGCTCCGCTAAGGCCCTTTGTTCATCTCTCGAATTCGAGTGAACCCAAGCAATGTAGGAGGACGGAGGAGGATAAGAGATTCTTAACTTCATAATATGAGGTCTCTCTTGAAATCTCTTATTTAGGCGCAGGAAAGAAGAAAGAGAAAAGCGTTCTCATACATGCTTTTATGAGCTAATAAGTATTGATATCGTTTCTGGCTCGACAGTTTGGTGTCTAGAATTGGTATGGCAAACTGATCGTGTTCAATAGGATGAACATTTTTGTGGTTATATGCCGGAGTAATATATTCAGACATTTGTTCCTTTTTTTTTAATCAATTGAGATATACGTGAATGAAGCCAATTGCATGCTAGCATTGAGGAATGCAGTACTAAGCCGATGTCTCAAGCCTTCTATACGCTCTGGGAAGCGCAGTTCTCATCCGTTTTAGTGTGTGGCATTTGTTAATACTTTCGTCAGCATGGTATTTTTTCTTGTATGTCATTTACGTTCGCGCATTGCCCAACAGAGAACAGGCTTCTTCCCTTACAGTTGACTCTTTCTTTCGCATCTTTCCAGAGGCCCATACAACAACCCTCCTTTCCACTTACCGGTACAGTCATTTAGTTTTTCTCTCCCTTTTTTTTTTTTTGTTGCAAGTATTGCCACATAGCGGAGCTGACACACATACATCACTGCCTTTGGTGTGTATTGGTGACAGTTAGGCATTCACCGCATGAGCAAAACCAGACGCCTAGCGAGACCGACGGCGAAGGGAGAAGCGTGTGCCCAGCGGCGAGCGCGGTCCCTTCGGGCTGCGTGCTCGCCTCCTTTCTGTTGTTCTTGTCTTTATTTTACATTTATGTGCTGTAACTATACGACCCTAACAGGGAAACGGATTCTCCGGATGCACATGCGGTGCATGCGGTAAAGCAGCTTCGAAGACACCACCGTGCAATTTATTAGTTCATTCTTTAATGCAAAACAAGTGAATACCACAAAGAAGCTCATCTCAGACTGGTTGGCGAAATGGTATCCATATTCTGTTCGAACGTACAAGTATTTATATCGTGTTTCTTTTTTTTTTTTTTTCGGACACGGGTGACAGTTGAGCATTTCGCTCCGGGGAAATTTGACGGGAGAGCCGATGTTCGCGACAACAAAGAGATTCACGTTTAACCCTCTTTCCCAGCAGTTCGGACCCCTGTAATATTTTAATGTAAGCGTGTTCGAAGAAGCAATTTCTTCTCTCTCAATACGCCACGGGATCACAGAGTTATCGACAAACACCTAGGGATTGGCCGGTTAGGACCTCAATGACCATCAGCAGCATTCCTCTTCGAATTTTTTTTAAGGTATTCCTATTTTTTTTTCTAACTTAATGTGTTCGGTTGCGAGATAATGTACAGTTTACTGAAAAAAAAAAAAAAAAAGCTTTGCAACGATTTTTTTCTTTTTTGGATTAAGAAAAAGAGCATATCGTCATTGTTCTCGTCGTCACTAGGGTCAACAGCATTTGTCTTTTCAGTATATAATAAGACCTGGGTTGCCTTATTCCTAATACGAATCTTATTCACGTGGAATGGATGGGATAAACTCTTTGTATTGCATTGTGGGCCTATGCGTAGTAATGTGGCACCCATGTAGGCCTTAGAATGAAACCGACCAAAACAGGGTAGGCGAGGAGGGGGAGAGGATTCCCACTTTAGTGCAGAGTTGGACATGTAGTCTCCGGAGTTTTCTTGCTTTTATCCGCGGATATTAATTGTTGTGTAAAATTAAGAGTAAAATACAGCCTTCATACCAAAAATTCTGGCTTACCTATAAATCCGAGGACTACCGAGAAATGTATATTTGCTTTAAGTTACGGTTAATTTGAATGATTCATTTTTATTATTATTATTTGTTGAGGTCGAGCGCCCGACCTCAACCTCACATTTTGAGTTTGAGGTGAGGTTGAGTGAGGTCGCCAATGGTCACCTGAAAAGTGAGGTGAGGTCGCCTGGAGGGCTTCAACCTCAATTGCTGAGGTTGAGGTAGAGTGAGGTCGCCAAATATTTTTTGAGTGAGGTGAGGTCCAGGTTTTTGAGGTCAGATGCCCACCTCTGGTCCGTTCACACGTTGGTGTTCGGCGCCAACCGCAAGCTGAATCCGCCACCGTGGCTCACTTCCCGGCCGAAAAGTCGGTGAAAAGCGCAATAAGTCCCGAAGAGATTTATGCAGATCATCATCATCGGGTGATTGATTAACTTACTAGAACTGGTTTCTCCGCTTGAACTGCAGCTTTCTTTGTACATCTCGTTGACGAGGGAGGAAACATGTTGAAGGTGAAAGCTGAACTCGGAGCTTCTCACACACCGCGTCGAACGCATCGAGTCTTGCACACATTTCTCGAACCCTTGTGCTTTTCTGAAATGAGGTGGTCAACGTGATGCTTCTATCGGCTGGTGGCCAATGTGCCGCATTTAAATATCTACGTTAAGATGCTCTTACAGCTTCAAGAGAAAAATCATGCGCGTATTGAGAGAGTGCGTATAGTATCATCTAATTACATAGACAGTTACATAGACAGAGGCTAAAGCACGAGTGAGTATTCTTATGCGAGGGAAAAAACTTCGCCCTGGCTTTTTGAGGTGCACAGAAGCTTACTCTAATCACTGATGTAAGACGGAATAAAATCTTGACCAGATAAAAAGTAAAAGTCGGATAACAAAGATGTGACTGTAGCGCAGCTATAAACGCTGTAAGCTATTCTGAATTGCCAACTCTTGAAGTGGCAGCCCTAATACCTACATTTTACCAAGTCGGGTGCTCTGACCTCGCACATTGGCCGAATCCCTCGCTCCGAGCATATTCCACCTGCCCTTAGCACACGGTACACTGCGTTAGGGCTTCGCTGCTTGTTGCTTTGTCAAAACATGGTTGCCGGTGTTCGTGTAAACTTAGTAAGCAGCTTTGAGAATAAAGATGATACCTTGGGAACCCGTTTCTATTAAGAGATAGGCCACCTACTCTATCATACACTACGATGTCTGTAATTATATGGCACTTTGCGGCTGTCACCTGAAAGAAAAGCTTCGCGCGCTGTGTCAAAAGCCTGTCGTAACCGCAAGGGCCAGCACATATTAAGGACAGCTGGTACAACTGTACAGATATATGGCTCTACCCTTCATAATAACATGCACAGGTTCGATACTGTACGCGCTGATAAGATGATGCAAAACCTTCGACAGCGTTAGTAAGTACGAAGACGTCTGACTTCTTATGCGGTTATCCGCCTGCAGCGATAAACTAACTGAATTTAAATTAGAAGCGGATGGCGCAGATTCATATATCCGTGGCAGCTATCTCGTCCCAGTTGGACGCACTATACGCGAAAGATTAACGAGTGACCTTCGGTCGCTGGCTGCACTCACTGGCACGTGGCGTTTTGGTTGGGGTGTTCCAGGAGGCTCTTTTCACGAACTGCATGGCTGACCACGGCTCCACAGGCGCTGAACCGTTTGAGGGCGTGAAATCGTTGGCACTTTGTTTTCGCGCCGGCTTTTGCCTTCGCAAAGGCTGTAAGCATCAACTGGCTGTCAGAAAAGAAAAGCCACACGTTGCCGAGTAAGATCGTCCTTACCCAAGCCGTCAGTTGGCGCCCACAGAAGGGCGGTAAAGACGATGAGGCAATGCAAGGGCGCCATAATATTCTTCCTCTTACAGCCTCGGATCAAAGAAAACAGATGCAGTCCTGCTGGAGTGAAGAACGACAAGACGGATGAGCCACTCAGTTCTGCGACGGTCGTCACACTTTCCGATAAGGTACTCACTTCTTGCAGACCCTCGCTCTGCAACCGGGGAAGAACCGGAGAAGAAGTACCGCATGCCTCAATTTAGACCGTTCCCTGTAACGTCATGCTGGCGCAACACGTCTCAAGTCAGTAATGCTCGTCACTGTTGGATGACTGACGGACGTGAAGCGCTCAAAAACCGGCAAGCGACCTACATTCGCCTCCAGACGTTACGGCATCAAGTAATAAAGACCGTCTTTCACTCACCATTGTGCAGAAGAAAATTTAGAGCTTATTTAGCATCGCACCCCTCCTAGAATGCTGCCAACGGTCATCGGTGTCGGCGCGAGATTCTGCACGGACTCGGCCCTTTCACTTTTCTTTTTCTTTCATCGCCTCGCCGTAACGCGTAAGCCCAAGTGGGAAAATTAACTCGATAAGCGAAAGTAAGCTTCGTGAAGGATGCAGGAAACAAAGATGTTGCTCGCTGAAACTATTTTCCAGCAGCCGGTAACAGCGCTAAAGGCAACTGCCAACATTTTCATACCTTTCCTTATATGCGCCATCTTTTGAGGCGAGGAAGAAGAAGTTGAGAGGATTTAGTGTCAACTTTTGTATATCTATGACTTTCCAGAATTTACTGTCGTTTGGCGCTACTCAGCTGGGTTTTAGGAGCGGCGCAGTTTACTCTGCTGTTCACAAATTCATTGATTTCTCTGGAAGGACTGTCTGCACTGCTAGATGAACCGACTCTAGTCCCTCCCATTAAGGTCTTCATAGGTTCAAAATCAACCTGTTTGCTTTCTGATCAGAAGAGCTTTCATATCTACCCTACAATATATACATGTGTTGTTTTTCTTTTTCTTTTTTTCGTTACGTCACGTAGTCTGCAGCTTTTTTTTTGTTGCTTACAT
The DNA here is from genome assembly GCF_055883805.1 of Amblyomma maculatum. NCBI lineage: Eukaryota > Metazoa > Arthropoda > Arachnida > Ixodida > Ixodidae > Amblyomma > Amblyomma maculatum. The sequence continues at coordinate 203,666,885 of NC_139344.1, read as the reverse complement.
ATGCGACCCCTCGTTGATATATGAAACTTTTCAAGAGTACAACAGCAACTTTAAATTCAGCCTTTTTGTTAGGGCTGATCTTGAAACTTTACCACTTTTATATTGTTTGCCTGAAAAGCTCCTTCCTATATGTTTGAAGCTGAAAATACTTTCTCCGCAATTGAAGAATTTGTGAAGCAGTGATCTCTATTTTACTTATATCTTGAAGTGTATTGCATAAATAACTGCACACTTTTAGGTCCGTGTAACGACGTTCGACTGCATCTCACTCCTGCCAGGGCCTATCTACCTGTCCTGCAGTACTGCATGAATAAATAAATAAATAAATAAATAAATAAATTAATAAATAAATAAATAAATAAATAAATAAATAAATAAATAAATAAATAAATAAATAAATAAATAAATAAATAAATAAATAAATAAATAAATAAATAAATAAATAAATAAATAAATAAATAAATAAATAAATAAATAAACAAACCATATACTGCACTTCGTGGTCGACACAGCACCCTTCTTTATCCCCTTAGACCGATAATAGTGAGAAAAAGCCCTACATAACAATATGGAATAAAGGGAACATTTACGCCCAACTTAGAAGCTAAAAAAATTTGATGTGCACGACTTATTCCTTCATGGAAAGAGGGAATAGCGTGGGGCCAATTTAACAGTGTTGGGTTATATTTGGAGTGGAAGCTCCACAGTGCCATGTTTCGCTAAGGTCATCGGCTGTAGTAATTTGACCTCAGGAGCGGCGCGAGAAGCCGGCGCTGCTCGCTTCTTCTCCTTCGCACGTGCGGCAGCAGGGGGCTCTCGCTTTTGCTTCGCGTCTTCTATACTTCGCACACCTGCTGTTGCTTCTTCTTCACACACCTGGCAAACTTTATTTCAACCGGTACATATCTCCAAAAACATACAACATTGCCTGAAATAATGCCACACAGCCTTCCAGTGACCTGCTTATACAGTTCCTTCCACTGCCACCTCTGCCCTCTGGCTCGCCTTCTCGGACTTCTCTCTTCGTTCAAAATGCCCTCGACACCTTCGTAAACTCTAAATGCGGATGCAGTGTCCTTGACGTTTGCAGATAGCCATGGATGAGTCGCGCGCTGAAACCAGTGCATCGGTTGCTTTTCCTTGGTTCTCGCAGCAGCCATGGGGGAGTTAAACCGCAGCAAACCGTGTTAACCATGCTTGCTCGAGCTTCTGCCCTTTAAACTAGGTTACTAGGTTCAGCCGGGTTGAACCCCAGCCAGTTTTTGTTTTGACACACGCACGCACGCACGTACGCACTCACGCGCACACACGCACACAAACACGCACGCACGGACACACACGCACGCACGCACGCGCACGCACAAACACACACGCACGCACGCACGCGCACGCACAAACACACACACACACACACACACACACACACACACACACACACACACACACACACACACACACACACACACACACACACACACACACACACACACACACACACACACACAGTAACAGAATACCCGCCGGGGTGACGCAGTGGTCAGGGCACTCGACTACTGTACCCAAAGATGCACGATCGAATCCCGGCCTCGGCGGTCGCTTTTCGATGCAGCCGAAAAGCAAGGCTCCCATGTGTTGCGCGATGCCAGTGCACGTTAAAGAACCCCAAGTTGTCGAAATTTCCGGAGGCCTCCACTATACAGCGTCTCTCATAGCCCGAGTCACTTTGGGACGTTAAACCCCACAAACCAACCAAACCAACTGTAACAGGATAAAACAGCAAAGACGAAAGCGCGGGAAGAGTTTGATGTTGCTACCTCCACAGCTATAAGTATCCATTTGTATGAGACATGCAGTACAGCCGCCTTGTTTTTTAACAATATAGCGCGAGCATCGACCAAACTGCTGGTCAGCGCCTTATAACGGCGATAAGCGTGCAACACGGCGAGAGTTCGTGCATGCGCAAGAATGTGGGACGTCGCAAACAGATATTGTGGCAGGGCGTGTGTCTTTGTGATCCGAACAGCGTAGCAGAAGACGCTCTCTCTTCGTGCGCGTGCGCGAACTCTCGCCGTGTTGCACGCTTATCGCCGTTACAAGGCGCTGAGCAGCAGTTTGGTCGACGCTCGCGCTATATTGTTAAAAATCAGGGCGGCTGTACATGCACTGAACCCGTCGAACTACAGCTCCTAACGCACCATAACAAATGAGGTCAAAATAGAGCTTGCGTCTCCGTCACGTGCGTCGAACACGATGCATGGTCAACGTACATGTAACGTTGACTCAGTTCATTAAAAAAAGAAAAAGAAAAGCAGTTTAGAAATCGTATCGCTTCACTACACTCGCACAGCATTGTCGTTATCGCTATATTCTTTGAACAATGACCGAGAAAGAAAATTGCGCATCTTGAGCCGCACTGTAGGCTATACGAGCTATAGCTACACGGCTATACGAGCTCCTATTTGGGGCAGATAAAAAAAAAAAAAAAAGAATTGTGTGCCTAGCAAACAAAAAGCCTTGCTGTACTGGCGGCCAAGAGGAAAGATCAAGATGGAAAAAAGTCAGAACGGCATCCGTGTTCCGAGTGAAGTAGCTTGTTCTAGTCAGCGTGGAAAATTCTTGCTCATGTACTTTTGAACAGAAAGGCATCAAAGAAGATTTGGCGGATACCCGTGCAGGCACAGCTTAAGCAAGACGGTAAGGCAGTCTATGGTTCCTCTTCGTAAGGCCTGTCTACATCGATCGTCATTCGAGGCGCTCTCAGCGTCGCAACACCAGATGTAACCTTTAATCAGTAGCTTTAGCCCCTAATAAATGTTAGAGCTAGCAAGTTGTGTTATTCTGGTAAATTTAGACCGGAGCAAGAGTGGCAGCCAAAGCGGCAGCCAAAGCGGCAGGCGAAAGAAAAAAAAAAAAAAAAGATACTTCGTGATCTAACGCTAAAAGCGCAGTATATTCGAATCCATTTTTTTCTTCTTTTGCATGAAAGACGAAGGTAAATATAAAAAAATAAAAGTTTTCTTGTCCCTTTTGGAATGTTAGAATGCCCACTGCATCACAAAATTTGACCTCTGCGATATCATTAACATGCGCCAGCTAACAGGGAATCGCTCCGCGTTCTGACATCTTAAAAGGGGCCCAGAACTACATTTCGTCAAGCCTGCAGCTAGTTTCTTTGTTATGTTGTTCTTACTACACCTCTTTCTCTCTTGTCTGTGCAATTCGTCCTCCATTGCTCTTTGTATTGTATCTGAAGCTGTCTGTGTCGTCTCTGCCTTGCTATCGCGCTCCAGGTTTTAGGAGTGAGTAGCTAGGTGCGGTGCAGCTTGTACAATACCATGGGTTATATGCGCACCTTACGTTGTCATACTTAGCCTACTTATTTTTTTTTTCTGACTTAATTCATCATGCTCTTTTGTCTTAACTTCGTGCAACTCCAAAAGAAAAGGGCTCATTGCGATATTTTGTTTTCAGCCACCTTGGTACCCTATCTGAAATGAAAAATTCAGTTCATTGACTCCTAAGAAAGGTTCTAAAATACGAAATAAATGCGTTCTGCAGGAAAATGAACCATGCTCGAAATCTCAGTTGTTGGCGATGCATTTATTGCCGAGCTAGAAAGCACAAAAGGCTGCCGCAAAACCTTTATTTACTCCGGTATAATAGAGTTCATACATGTCTCCAAAAAATCTAGTCAATTTACACTTTTGGGGGAAGCAAACAAATATTACGAAAATAAGCTTATGACGCCCGCCTTATGACATCCCATGTGCTCAAAGAGAAAGCAACAAACCCAGCCACACGCACAAGTTCGTTTGCGCGTTAACCATCCCCCGCGTCTCACCTGCACCGCGCTTGTGTTTCGCAGGGGCGAACTTGAGCTGGCCGTCAATCACTTGTCAGTGGCCTCGGTTTCAAGGTCCATCTATCCGGCCTTTATGCCTTGTGTGCGTTTGAAGCAAAGTAGAAGCAGGAATTCGCCATTTTCAATGAATTTTCGTGTTCTGCGAGCAACTATAGGATAAGGCGTGTGCAAGCGCTGCAGCCTAATATCGCTACCCGCTTGGCTTTACAAACCGAGCGAGCCCGTTTCCTTTTACACAGTATGGTACGCCAAGGCGCAACACAAAGAGTTTCAAGTCATTTTCGAAAGGAACATTAAAATACAGTACCTAGAAATTAGCAGAATGCCTGCTAAGGAAAAAGCACGGGTGCGAGATTCCGGTGAGTCCAAGAGTTACATACGTCATCCCCCTCTGCCCTTCTGCCCCTCTGCCCCAAAGTGAAACACCACACAATCTTCGCCCTCATGCGCGACCGACGGGCAGCTTGTTTATTTCAATTGAAGCTGCTAGACTAGAAGGAGAATATGCGCCATAGCCAGCAAGGCAGCCAGCCAGTATGCAATTCGCAGGGACGCCGCTCCACAGAAGGCCACGCCAAGTTTCTTCATTTGCTCCTCGACCACAACTGCCACCTTGCCGGCTATCTCTCCGCAGTGCATTCGCTTGGCAGTCTCAAGCAGACAGGTACGGTAGGTGACGAGGGAACTGCGAATCAGACAAGAAAGTGCAGCCGTTTCAAGACCCTCGGGAGCACACGTACGGCCTCTGACGCAAAGCGGCAGCGCGCCGCACTCACTTGCAAAGTTTCTCCTGCACATCTTTTGCGGGCGTCGACGACGATGACGATGCCGGTGCTGGCCAGTCTTTGCTCCATGACACCTTGATGCTGTCCGAAAAGGTTCGGTCGCAGGTCTCCGACTGCCGCTTGAGCTGCTTCAAGTTGCACTCTGAATATATAAAAAGAAAACAAAATGCCACAGCTCGTCATTTCCGGCGATTAGGCAGCAGTTTATCATAAGCGCTGCCACAACACTATCTAGCTGCCAGCATGCTTCGAATTTGGAAACCACACTGGAGGCGTTTATTAGTTGTAGGTCGCCTATATGAAAAGTAGTAGGCTGACATTCTATAACTTCGTCTACAGAAAACGTTTAAGAATCAGCTGCTTTAGTTTTGAAGGTAACATATTTTAAGGAGGAGTAATCGAAACTAAAAACTTATAACCGTCGAGAGCTAAGCCGGCAGTTCTAGAATGCCAGTATTTATAAAACCAAACGCAGTAGCATGCTTTCTATACAGGTTATCACACATGCCACCGTGTATAACAGTTTACTAGATTAGCAGGGGAAATGAGGGGCCTCGTTTTCAGATGCATACAAAGGCAGTTGACAGCCAGCAGCCACTGACACCCACTAAACCATAGGGGATTCCTCACGCTTTACTTTGTTGTCAGCGACAGTTGGCTGAGTATGTTTACTACATTGTAAAGGCTGCTTTTTCTTTTTTTCCATTATTTGACGGTAAAGATTGGGCGTTATTTCTGTAGTTGAAATCCTAGAATAAATTGGTGTTGTCAACAAGGATTTTCGAAATTGAGCCTTTACAGGTCAGTTCTTCCCAGAAAAAGTGAATATTATGGGCTGTTGTATTTTGTAGAAAATTGTATATTTACGGTCATTGCCTTCATGAAACGTTTATAGATGACAGCCTATGCTAAAAAGTGCTCTCCGTGTCAGTTTTTTGTGTGTGTGTGTGTGTGTGTGTGTGTGTGTGGGTGTCAGTATAACACTGGTTTGATTTGCTTCGGTTTGTGGGGTTTAACGTCCCAAAGTGACTCAGGCTATGAGAGACGCCGTAGTGGAGGGCTCCGGATAATTTCGACCACCTGGGGCTCTTTAACCTGCACTGACATCGCACAGCACACGGGCGCCTTGCTTATCGCTTCCGTCGAAAAGCGGCTGCCGCGGCTTGGATTCGATCCCGCATCCTTGGGCACAGCGGTGGTGGATTGCAACAGACGGCACGTTGCGAGAGCGTTCAACGTTACTCCAGGGATCTTTAGCGGCCAACAGCCATAAAAGGCGCTTTCAGCATGGCTTTTTCATGATGCAATGATGCCGATAAAACGTCCAATCAATGCCTGTGTTCCGGTCATTCTTTTCTGAGACATATATTTCGAACCTTTACACATAGTAAACCATTCTGCGGATAACAAAAAATAATATAGGCTCAAAATAATAGGATAACTGAAAATACCATTATAGAAAAAGTCAACCATGACAAATTCATTCAGACATCCAATAATTTCTGTGTAGTGCCTTACACTAACAAACTACACTTTCATTATGCTGCAATTTCGGGAAGGCATCGGGTTTGACCCGACGTTTAATAAATCAACTCGAAGTGCGAGCTTCGGGTGAAACAGTGTTTTATACCCCTGTCACACGGCAATTTTTAAAGGCGATTGAGCCGATAGCCTTCGAATCGCGATTGAACTCGAAAGAGTTGTGCCGCTGCTACACGGCAAAACTCGAAGGCTGTTGAAATAGTTTCGGTGTTTGGCGCCAAACTTTTGTGGCTCTACTATCGCTGCTTTCGGTTTGCTTAAAGAACTGAAATTTTTCTATAAATGCAAAATAAAATTTAACTCTTACTTTTTTTTTTTAACTGCGGTTTTTAGTTGTTATTAAAGTGCAACTTCGTGTTTTTTTTGTTTTTTTTTTTTTGTTTTTTGTTTTTTGGAAACGTGTTGACGTTCATACGACTGTGCTTGCCATTGTGTTTGCTTTTATCGGAGGCGCAGGTTACAGTGATAGAGAGTGCAAAATTAATGTGTTTTAAAAAGAGCGATGCTATTTTTAAGTTATTACGCGCACTAATATTTTACCGCGTAAATTAAAGATATAAAATAATAATGCTTGTTCATGTTGTTTGTTTTTATCGTAAACGCGCTGTGCACGAGAGTGCGCGTGGCGCTCCTCGGGTCAACGCTAGCAACCTTGCGCGACGTTTGAAGGCCTTCGAGATCTCGATAGGGTACTGAGCTGTTCCGTTGACTCGATATCAACTCAATGGCCATTGAAAACGCCCGCGTGGCAACGTTCGAAGGCCTGCAAGTCCATAGACAGTCGGTTCGAGGGCCTTCGAAATGCCCGTGTGACAGCGGTATTACCCTGTAAAAAGAGGATTCAGGTAGAACGAAAGGAAGAAGATGGTTTGCACGGTATAAAAATGAAGAACTGAACAAGGGTAAATAGGGTACGCCTCATTTCGCAGATGAGCCAACGTTTCGACAAGTGGACTTGTCTTGCCGAGACGAAGACAAGTCCACTTGTCGAAACGTTGGCTCATCTGCGACCTGAGGCGTACCCCATTTACCCTTGTTCGGTTCTTTTTTATACCTGTAAAAAGAGGTCATCTAAAGTGAACCAGAGGGATGAATCGCGCTAATATCACTTGGGGCCCTTATGACATAGTTCAGTTTTTAATTTAATGCTGGGTGAATCGCTACTGGTTTTAAACTCAACGAATGAATTAAAGAATTGAAAACCTATTCCTGCCGCCACGCCGGCTGAAAGGTGAGCTGGTGCAGCAGAACTTCAATTGTGGTGTAATGCTAGAAATTGCTTTGTGTCGATATTTCGGTGCACGTTAAATATCCTCTGGAGGTCAAAGTGAATCCAGAGCCCACAAAGCACCAAAGGAGCAGTTAGGGCTTGTTGGTTATACATTCTGTTCGGCTAGCGCGCTACAACCAGCCGCTACAAGAGTCAAGTGTGCTTCAGTGTAAGACAATGTCTTGTAGTGCCCTCATCGTAGCGATCGAATTGAACGCACCGTAGTCATCCACTACGGAGTGCTTCAGCCGCTTCCTCACCTCTGGCGCCTTAACTACTATAATTATCTGATTTTTAAAAAATCTTCCTCGATCTCAAGCATCGCCAGCAATGCTGGCTCACGTACCGTCTCCGGAGATGTGCGTCTCGCGGTCCGTAAGAATCTCGTCCTCCTCCCCTTCGTCGTCGTAGTCGAGCTGCTTTTTCACCTGAAGGTCTTTGCCCAGCCTGCGCACCGCGTCGCTGCCGGAGCGCTTGCGCTTGCGCCGCATCAGGCCCATGATGTCGTCGTCCTCCTGCTGCTCGTCGTCGTCCAGGACCTTCATAGCACGCCGGCTGCTCACCCACGAGTTCGGGTCGCCCCTCCGCTGCACGGGGCGGTACCGCAGACTGCGCGCGCCGCTGGTTAGGCTATCTGAATATCTCTCCTAATGTCCTTTTGGAGCTCCAAGGAGCCTCGACAATTTAAGCACTTCCAGAACGTCAACATGTCGGACGTCATAGCTGGTTTGCAGTAACATCAGGTGAGCTGGTCAAATGATTTTTACCCACCCAATAAAATACCAAATAAATGTCTTTCTCTCTCTTTGAAACACACACATATGAAAACTATTTGTTGACTAAAAATTTCGACGTTTCCTCTCATTCAAACGATATACATTTTAATACACAAAAGGGTAACATTTTGTTCCGTCCTGAGCATGCGCGCGATGGTTATAATGTGGAAGAGTTTTGTAGGACGCTGACTACGAACTGAAATGAACTATAAATTCCCGAGTAGAGGAGTCTTTCGAATCGCATAATAGCACTATTCATTATACGTCGAATGTCTTTGTACTGAGGCGACCCTGCATCTTGCGACCGGAGTACGGGAATTAAGCACCTCCCGCGTCCGGAGTATGCCCGAACGTTGCCTCCCCCCCCCCCCTCCCTCTCCCCGTCCTTCCTTTACCTCCACACACATTTAGAGACAGACACAAATGTATCTTTGATTGCCACGTGGTACGGGGTTCTTGCTAGGGAAGGTCATGCAACAGTGAGTGTCTGAAGCGTGAGCATACGCAGCCGTCTTTTCCGCGTCAGTTTTGCAACCAGCGGCGGCTCTATGACTTTTGCAGCCTAGTTAGCCGATAATTTTTTTCTGCCAGTTATTAAGACTTTTTACCTGCATTTACCTTTTTACTTTCGGCGTCCCATGCTCAGTAACAAGAATAAAGTACTGTTTTACGATATGCGCCCCCTGGGTCTTGGAAAAGATCTCTAGATTTATTTTGCCAGACGCAATATTATCGATTTGCCTCCTTACTAAATGAAAACCGATATGTCAGAATGTGTGTATTACCAAGTATTAAGAATAGAGCGACAAGTATTTGTCAAGTGACAAAAGTCAGCGGGTAGCGCCCGATGAGTTCACCACCTGCCACGCAGGAGGAAAGTGCAGCTTTGAGGACTCAGGTGGAAAAAAAAAAAAAAAGAAAAAAAAAGAAACGGAAAGAGAATGGAAACATATATATGCTTCGCCCAGACCTACGAGGCTAGTACCACCTACCTAGCAGTTTAATGTGCTGTCGGTTGTGTGTTAGCCTCTTTCAATATTCGAAAAATTGGGGACCCTCGCTAAGACAGCTTTTGATCACCTACTGTTTCCCTACAGCTCAATCGCGCCACACACTTGTCTGGAGGTAGAAACCGGGCTTACGATAAGGCATGTTATTTCAAGGAGGCCCTTTGTGCCTGCAGCCATATAACTTAGCGGAAACGTATTAGCTGCGTGCCGCATCAAACCACTGCCTGCCTAATGTTTGTGTGGGGCGCTGTAACATGCCCTGTGTACCTCACGCTGTCCATCCAAACGCGCACCCATGAAATATTCGGAAACCAATACAAATGCAACTGTAGTTATAAGCATTTGAAGCATATACCGTACTTTGTGGCCCATCGGCTCTCTGTTTATTAGGTAGTGAGCATGAAACCTTGAAATTATGATTATAGACTCGTATCTCCCTATTCTGGGTCCCCAAAAAACCAGTCGCCGACACTTTACTGTGGCCAGTTTTGTGTACTTTAAATGAACGACTGGACTCACCCCATTCTCCTGCTGCTGGGAACCCTCGCGAAGGAGTCGTCCGCGTACTCCTCCTTGTAGTCCGCACCGAGTCCATACGATGCCATTGCAGCCGGCGAGTCGTCCAGGTACTCTTTCTCAATTCGCACTTTGCGCTTTCCGCTGGCGTTGGAGACGATTTTTGGCTCTCTCTTGAAAAACGTGCTCAGGTCCATTACGTCTGAAGAGTTCTGACCGGGGCCCGCCTGCGTTCGTAGAAGAAATCGGGTAGTGCGAGCGCATGGCGGTGCACTTTTGCTACCTTACCTGCTGTCTCAGTGCGGCAGGCTTGTTACTTAACTGCAAGAGAACGTAAGACAGATTCCTCTTTAGATGCCTCAACACTCTGTAGTAAGGTTTCATCAGTCTGATAACTTAGCGCGCAAAAATAAATCAAAGCGCTGGCTATCATATTTTCATATTTGCAAATGGTATACGGATGGACACTGAGTTTATGTACTTCAGTTTTCTACTCTTTAAATTTACTTCGTACACTCATGTTGAACCGCTTGTGACACATTTTAAGAATAAAACTTGATTCGTCCCAATTATTTAAATTTCAGAGTTTCACAAGCAATAGAGACTTCAGAGGCGAATGTAGGCTAGCATTCCTGTTCATGCATCACGAGTACTGTCACGACAGTAGCTTTCAGAAACATGCAGTTGTAGCATCGAGCACGCAGTGACGAACAAGCAACCGATTTTCGAGCTGGCAACGAAACAATTTTTTTTTTCAGTATACCTCTTTCGAGTGGCGCTTCAGTGGATGTTGAGCAAGATTTACACGCGTTTTATTTCACTCTTCGAATTGCCATCACTTACCGGGAGAACCCGCTCTTGATTATCAATTCTCTTCTGCGGCAGCTTTCCAGCGGCGTCAGCGTACGATGCGTTGGTTAAGGCGCGATCTTTAATATTGCCGAACGGATCTTCGCGCGGCCTTGCACCCGCGGCGCTGGGTTTACGAGCTTTTCCGGGAGCCTGACCATCTGCCCCTTCCTTTGTGTCGTACCAGTAGGGATCGCTATCTGCCCAGTCCTCTTCGTAGTCTTCAAATGCCTCCGGTGCCTCGGGGGCATTTTTGTACACCACATTCGGGCACGAGTCCTTGTACTCGTCGCGCATGATGTCGGAGAAGGACATAATCTGCACTCGCATCTCGGCATCTTCGTCGCAGCCTGTACCGCGAGACGCCTTCGCAATGCACTGTTCGTAGTCTATCAGCAATCTGAAAAAAATATATATGTTGGACACAGAATCTCTCCGCGTTGTAGATGCTGCTACCGCAGTCGGCGCTATACGTACTTGCACTTAACCGGATTGCCGGTTTCAGACCTTGGCTCCATTTCGTCGAAGAGGTTGCTGAAGCTGAGACCGCAGACAAACATCTTTTTTAGGACGCGTTGGCGCACGCAGGTTTCTGGAGCCTTCATTTGAACGAAAGACATCCTGAAGCTAGCTGCAAGTAACGATGGAAGTATGCACGAGGGATTGTAATGGTGGCACAAGCGCACTGCAGCTAAAATGTTACTTTATGGCGACTGTATTGCACTTACTCGTGATATTCCTGCAAGCGCGGTCATACTCATGAGTCAAAGAATGCAGAATAGGAGAGACGTGGTTGAAAATTTCCCCATCTCGGTCGCAACCCGTGCTTTTTTTCACGACGTCGACGCAGCTGTTCATTTCTTCCAGATACCTAATAAAGCAGAGAAGGGAGCAATACTATGTTATAGCGTCGCTGGGAGGCACATTTGAAAGCGTACGAGGTTTTGGCATCACTCTGTACGGCTGAGACTAAAAGTGGATATATTTCAGTTGAGCCATGTCGAGCAATGCCATAGTTTTTGTCCGCCTGACTGTACACGTAACAGCGAAATACAAAAATTCGTGCGTGCATAAAATTGTTGTGTGTCATCATTTTGGTGTGTGTAACTCACTTGCACACTTTTTCAGCCGTAGCTTCACGTTTAACTTTCAAATCTTCAACCAAATGTTCAAATGTCATTGCGCAAAGGAATGCATTCTTCACGGCCAAGCTCTTGGCGCATCTTGTCGATATGATACCAGCATCTAAGAGAAAAACATAATTGGTTAATTTGAATTTACATCAAAAGAACCAGACTATTTTGCGATAAGCAGGCGTACTTAATACGGCCCGGGGATCTTCACAGCTGTAATCGATGTCTTTAGTTTCCAGTTCCATCAAGTATTGCATAGTGTCTGTGATTGCAGACTTGGAATGGCATTCGGATGTTTCCACAGCCTTGCGCCAGCACTCGTTGTATGCAGTCATTGTTCTGTGGACGAACCGAAGACAGAGACACGAATGGTCGTGCGTTAAATGAAGACATGTCAAAGCAGAGTGTCAACACAGTAGCCCGTTTCACTCTGCACGAGAGCAATTTGCATAAAAGCCCCTTACGCGCATCGTTCTTTCCCAGAGTCTTCATTCAGGAAATTATTGTGAGTTTCGAGTTCTTTTTGAAAAGAGAGTCCGCAAGTGAAGTACTCTCGAAATAGAGTCGGTCTTGAACAGCGCTTGTTTCCATCGAGGACCTGCTTGGCGTATTCGGCTGCGAAGTGAAAAAAAAAAAAAAAAAAAACATTAGAGGGTCTCTTGGATGTATCTTAAAAGGAGAATGGCGAAAGCCTACCCTTCCTCTCCTATCGTTTGCCTCTCATCGTTTGCCTCTTATCGGCGTTTCTTGCAGTGCTACATATAATTATAATTGGTTTACAGGAAAGTAAAGGCGCAGTATCTGTCGAAATTTCTACAGCAAGTGTGAGCTTGGACGGTACACCATTGCTCCTGTCGCGTGGCGTTCCTTGGCGTGCGTTTAAGTGTGTGTTTGCAGATGGCAGGAACGCTAGACAAGAACACATCTCGCGGAACCTCGCGGAATATGACAGATCTCGCGCACAACTCTCGCTCACAGAATTTTGTTCCATGAACGTAGAAAGGCTCAGCTTAAACGAGCTGTCAGCAGGCACTGGCTATTTGGCTACCTGCTATCCTTACCTGCTCCGTCTTTGCAGAACACTGTCGGCGTCGTGATCACGTCAGTCAGATATTTCAGGTGGTGCATGATCTTCATGCGCTCGTGCAGGCACCTTGATTCTCGCATTGCCTGTGCGACGCACATTTCAAACTTGAGGTTGGACCTGCAAAAACCCACGAAAAAATATGTCGTTCAGGGATATTTTACATGGGCTACTTTCATCTACGCCTTGTCACTGGACCACGTGGCCTAGTACTCTATTTCCGGAGTTCTTTATTGAAATCATACTCAGATAATACATTGCTGTGCACCGTTGCCATAATGATATGAGGTCAGCGCCATCAAAATTTTGTTGTTACCGAAACCTGGTAATCCGTAACTTCGTGGCTTTCTTGTCGCTGGTCTGGCAGCAAAAGGCGCGTTTATTATTGATAAATTTTGATACGAAGATAAAAACGTTTTTCCCGCCGCTCTGACTGAACTGGGGCGTTTTGATGATACCGACATAAGACGTCAAACATTTCGTATACGCGGACTTCCGTGACTGCCGGCTGTGACGGTGCGTTTTAGGCAACAGACCAAATGAAAGCTACCGCCGGTCGTGCGTTCTGGCTTCTTTTGTCAGCCGTCGCTTCGTTCTCACCAGTGTTGTTCTGAACCTCCTCCTCGATAGCGACGACATAGTTCTCGCGAGCTCCAACGCACTTCAGCGACCTCAGCCTCATAGAGCGTGCGATACTTTTGAAAGCTGAGGTGCGGCAGCTGTTATTCCTTCACAAGTCGAGAGGGTGGCTCGATGTGCCCTCATTTTGGACTTTCCTCCCACGCGCTCACTTTCAATCGGTGACCCCAACGCCCTCCCTCACCCTCAACGTCACGATCAGCAGTGAAGGAGGAAAACCCAAAATGAGGGCATTTGGCCACCTCTGCTCATGACCGATCACTAGCGACTGCTATTTACGGGCGTTTAAATATTAGCAAGAGATGAGCCATTTAGTGTGGCAGAAGAAGAAAAAAAAAACAGGAAAACAGGGACTGTTTCGTAAAGTTTCTTCTGTTTCCTCCGCTGTCGGTTCCTAATATGAACCTAGTAACTTGTAGTTCGTTCGGCTCCTCCTTGAATGTTTAAGCCTTTAAAAGGCGTATTAAAAATTGAATTATTGGCGTTGCTGCTTCATAGGCATCATGTGAAGGAAAATGATACCTTATGCTAGGAATTCATGCGACATAAAGGTCATTGTGTTCCAAGAATTTCGTGCGTTCCGAGACAGCACAACCGTCAGCATTAAGAAATAACGATGTTCTGAAATGTTTCCGCAAAATTGAATGCATTTAACGATGCGGGACTCCAGCGACACCTCCTAATAAGAAAAAAATATTCGACACGGCAATCGGCAAGCTGCAATCGTAATTTCTTCAGTTGAGAAAAATATGCAAATTGTGAAAAGCCACAGTCATGCTAAACGAGCAAAACTAACGCAACTATAATCCGACAGCATTACAAAAGGTTAAGGGTGGCCTGGGCCAATCAGGGCGGCGAGCACTACGTGATTGCGTTCTTGCAATTCTCTCGGCCGGGAGCGAGGGCGCTTAGAAACGCAGTGATGTGTGATGTCGTAAAACGGGCCGCCATTACCTTTCTTTTTGCTCCAAAGCGTTAGTGAAACGGAGTTAGGGCCGAATTTAAGGACGCTCCTTAGCTTACGCGACTTCTTACAAGAGGAGCCCTGCATGAATCATCAACTCAAGGAAGCGTTGAAAAGAGCCGCTCTTAGTTGCCCCTTAGGCAGGGAGCAACGAAGGACCGCTTGTACGCCTGGCGTCAAGAACGTACAGCCTTTGTCAAAAGTGTAGAGCCCGCGTGGTCGACTTCTGAGCCGTCTGGTGGCGATGATTTAGCATTGGTGAAGTTGCTTCCTAATTGAGAGGGTAGGACAAGAATTCTTCTTACCACCAAGAAATTTGGAAAACTGGAAATGCATTACAAACCGCACGAAGTGGCTCAGAAGATAACACCTTGAGCTCTACAGTTTTGACAAAGACTACGTTTTACATTTTAAATATATTTGTTCAAATGGCAAAAAAAAAAAAAAAAAACATATATGTAACTTCGTATTTCTTGCTAGGAATGCTCCCATGCGCATTCGTTTTTCTTTTTTTTTTTTTCATTTTACATGTATTATTGTAAAGGACCCTCCTTATCTAGCCTACTAGGGTAATTACGGACCGAGCAAAGTAGAACTATGGAGTCGTGCATTCATGGCAATAATTTTTACAGGTACTGTTATAGGGTATGAAAGTAGACAGCACCGTGATATAAGCGCCTTTGCATTATAACTGCCGCATTGTGGAAGACATTTGAATTGAAACATTTGAGCGTAAAAGAAAAATAAGCGAGTCGGGTTGCAAAATCAGATTCAACTAATTCGGTAAAAGTAACCTCTATACGGGGAGTTTACATGAACCCGACAAACGTCGAGCCGTGTCCCCGTTTTAAGGGAAAGGGCGAAAACGTAGAGGAAGAGAGTAGAAGACAAGTCACGCATTTCCTATTCAACACCAGCCCTTTCTCTCGAATAATCAACTCTACCGCATTCTGTCGAGTTCATGTATACGAGGCCATATATATTTCCTCGTGTTTGACTGGCGGCGAGCAGTGATAGCGAATTCCAGTTGACAACTGAGGCTCGAGACGAGGTCTCAGTACCTTTTGAATGTCAGCTGCTTTCTCAGCAATGGAAGAATGTCAGTAGCATCATGACTAGACAGTCGCCCATTTTTCCTCCTCTTCTCTTATTGGCAATTTTCTGCATCAACGCGTTTTGCGTGCATGTGCGAGTTGGCTTAGCGGTGTGGGATACACGTGCTGCAACTAAACATGCCTGCTAAATTTTCGTCTGCGTGCACAGGCCTGTCGCTCGTGCGCTTATGTTAGCGGTGTTCACCACTTACGGGCAGATGACGTCGGGCTGCGTTTGAAGAGACACCGGGATCCGTTTTCGTTCGACGTTGTAGTTAATTGCGCACACAAAGAAGTTGTTAAGCATAGGCTTCTCCTGGCAGTCTGGGGTTTCCGAATTGGCAACTGCTTGAACTGCGAAACGAAAGTGTCATCAATCAGTAACCTATTCACTCCGCATTAGTCGCCGAAAAAGGCAACCCAGTACGTGCTAGGAGGAGAAATGCCTACATTGGGTGTTGACACAGTTGAATTCATCCACCATGACCTGGTACAGAGCCTGGGACCTCTTGTACAACTCTGAGTCACTCGAGCAGTTCGACTTGAGCAGGTCGTCGTAGTAACAGTTAAGCCAGGATTTCACAGCGCTGCAAAAAGAGGCAAAGTGAGTTGTGTTATGCATTATTTTGGTCTTTAAATACAAAACAAAAAACAGCTAAGGCAGCGTGCAACTATTCCTCTGCTTTTATTTTGTGTGGCCTGCCCGCGAGTAGCTAACACCTAAAGGCAAGCTTCTTAATGAATTTATAAAAATCCCGATTACTCTATCATTTTACAGCACTTTTTCCGGCTTCAAGGTACATATAAACATATTGTACAAATGTTTTCCAAATATTTTTTCGCTTAATTAGGGAATTTCGAATTATCCGCCTTAAGCTCACTTTACAGCCCTGCGACTGAATTCAGCAGTCGATTTAGTTCTTTAAAGTAGCGTTTTTAGTCCAGGTACTTTTCGCTCCCTGCCTACCGGTGGTTATACATGTCACTACGTTCTACGCATTATGCGCAGTTGTTCAGCTGCAGTACAGGGTTCTAGCATCACTTACGTGCAGGGGTCCATTTTGAGCTCGGGCTTGGTTGTAATCTCACTGCTTCGGGCCTCACTTCCCACGAGCTGAGAGCTTGACTTCGCCTTCAGTGGAAATTTTGATAACTTTCGAAGCTCTTCAGAGTCAACGTTGTCAAAAAATTTCTTGGCGCATGTAAGGTACGTGTCTATGGCCTTGTCTTCGTCGCATGTCTTTAGGGCTGCATACGGTATTTGTTTTTGTCACGAAAAGGAAACAACCCGCACGCGCTACACAGTGATGCATGCTACGAAAATGACATTCACAATTATATCACACAGTCAAATTACTGTAACGATAATGCCATGCGGGTGAAGTGATGTCAGTTAGAACACTTAGAAGTCTTAAAGCACATATGTGAAAAAGTTCCCACTGAAAATTGTTTATGACCAAAATACAACGTGACGCTTTTGCACCTACCGAGATATAAACACAGCACATGCTGGCTCGAAAGACGAGTGTATGGGCGACTATGGGGAAGGGGGGAAGGGGGGGGGGGGGGGGTGCTATATACACAATGCCTTCTGGAATTTTCTCACACGGCATTATTGGCAGCCCACTAATCTAAAAATAAGAAGGGTACTACACAAGTCATCCATTTGTATAACCATTCCCCCGAGCTTATGACGAAGACCACATGATTCTTGCCCTTACGAGTAGCGAAGGCTGGGCGAACGAACATAACACGGTCCCGCGCCCCTGATGTAATTGGTTGTTGGTTATGCTCAATGGTTATTTTAGTTCGTCCTTCTAAACGCAGTGACAGTAGTTTGAAAGATTCGTAAAGCGGAAAAGGGGGCATTTAGGATCTATACCCTGCTATGATTGCCTCGGATCTTCCTCTACTTTTTCTGTCTTTAATTTAATAATAATTTTTAATTTAATTTAATTTAATAATTTTTAATACGATTGTCTGAGCAGTGGCCCGTAGTATGAAATCGCATGCCAAAATTATTGGGCTGCTGCCGAAGTAATTAAACGTACTGACATAGTTTTGTCCTAATTTTACTCAGTTTTGAAAGAGAGGATTAAGTGCAGTTTGCTTACGGGGCTCTCACGTTCAGTGATTTTCCTTGACAAAAGTCGGTTGAGGTGATAAATTTGTTTCTTTGTAGTATCAAAGATAGCGGTGTCAGAATCAAACGCAGAAGAGATATTGCGATGGCAGCAAATTGCACATGAAACTGAAATTGCCGCCTTACCGGTAACGTTTGTTGTCGGAGAGTTATTATCAACTTGGCACGCCTTTGCAAACACAACGATGTCGTTCCGCATAAAGTACTGCACGTGGTCGATAAAATCTTTGTCGTCAGTGCACTCGGAATGCCTGAGCCCAAGTTGAACGCAGTCCTTGTAGCCACTGACAACGCTGTTGAGAAAGAAACGTCATCGCTGAGGCACGATAGTAATAGCACCTCAGAATAAATAGTTTTAATTTCACCGCAGTTTAAGTTGCACCTTGTAGTCTGGGATCAGAAATTTTTGCTGTTTTAGCTATGGCCGTTTAGTTCGACTCTTCCAGAACTGCTGAGTGCAATTACTCGGCTTTTTCCCGTACATACATTAGAGCAAATCTAAGCTGTTGAATGGGGCTCTAGTAGCAAACCTCGAATCTCTGAACTTTATAGAGATGGTGCCGAGAGTCACCTTCGATGGATTTGGAGCGATGATGATGCAAAACTAGCGAACTCGCTGGGTTGTATATTTGTTCAAGGCAGCAGACATTTCGTAGCCTTATCCTGTAATCTTTGATCTGGTCGGCGACTTCACTATGCTTCTATTATCCCTGACTATTTTTTTATGGCTGTGTCAGCACAATAATGTATTTCTCAGTTATTAGTATACATCTCTGCTGCATTCACTGCCACTGGCAAGTATAGTGCTAATCGCATACCACTTATTCCAATCTGCTGCTGTTGAGAGACGATGGTTAAGGCGGTTGGTGCATCAAGCATGCGAAATTCTCCAGGCGAGTACCTGCAGTCGGTGCCTCCTCCGGGTGGCAGCAGGTCATCCTTATTTTTCATGTAGTAATGAAACGTATTGGAACACGCGAAGAATTTCTTGAGCGCAGTAGAACGCTGACACGCCATGGTCTGCCGCATATTTTGAGGAGCTAGGAAGAGCAAGGAAAAAAAAAAAACGACGTAATTCGAAAGCAGAGGTCGCATGTCCCTACGTTATAGTGCGCTTTATCGGCTCACCTGCTTTCGGTATGCAGGTGACATTCTTCTTGCGGACGTTGATCATGATGCGTGCGTTTTCGTTCTCTTTGATCGTGTCATTCGCGCTGCAGAGGGTCTTGCGCATGGCGTCCTTGACGCAGGTAATGTAAATTTGAACGTTGCTGAAGGGTGAGAAGCGTTGCAATTGGTTAAGCACTGTCAAAGGCGAGACTGGGCGCATTGAGCTTTACTCTACCTGCATGTATTGTTTCCCGAGGTGACGACGTCGACGTTGGAGAACATATCCTCGCAAGCGTTCCTGTTCTTTTCGTACGCTCGGAAGTCGCAGCCTTCATAGGAAAGAAAGCACGAACGCAAATTACCGTGACGCGGTGCTCGGGTCGTTGGTTTGGAAATGAGCGAAACATCGCGAGCATATCAGCACATGTCAAAAGGTAGGTACTTTCACCCGGTCGCCCCCTCATTAAACTCCACATACCGTCTCGATTTGAAAAGGGACCTTTTGGAAGTCTCTGTTCGTTTACTCGCCGCGACAAAGCGCCAATGAAGTCGAACCGCGGCTTACGTTATATCGCAGGCGGCCATATGACAACTGGATTCGCCTCTGTATAAAGCGCTGCCTCGCGAGGAAAAAAAAAAAAAAAAGGAGAGCGGAATTAATTTTTGGCCCTTTTCCCTAGGTATCCCACCAGATATTGGGCTTTCTTCACCTTCGACGACATGTGTACGGAGCAAGTACGAAGGCTAGCAAGCGAGAGGGTGGTCGTTTGTCGAAACTGGCTCGTTCGACCGGTATTGCAATCGAGGAGTTGATCTGGAACACGACTCGGCTCCTGCTTCAGTCTGCCGTATAGTCAACACTGCCGCTCTCGACGTAGGCCCAATGCTTTGGGCACCCAGGAGATCAAAACGCCGAGCTAGCACTTACCGTCGCCTTCCATCTCCTGCTTGGAAAGAATCCAGACATTCCTGGCCGTTTGCGCGTACCCCAGCAGGAGCGCGAGGACCACGGCAGTGAGGAGCGAGACCACGGCGGCGTTGCCCATGTCGGATCCCCTTGAATCCCGACCGCGGGTAGCGTCACCGATGTAATACAGGGTCCTTGGTTTCCCTGCGGAGTAGGGGAGCATTAATCAACGGGAGCGTAAGAGGCGCCATTTCGCGGCCTCTTCTGCGTTGCCGAATGCGCCGCGTCATCGCCTTCCTTTTCCGCTCGAAGGAGCGCGGATGTCGCTTCCGTGCCTTCAGCGGCTCCCGAGAGCCTCGCAGACAATGCGCGAGCGGGCACCAGCAGCTGGTTCCTACCTGAGCGGTCAAGGGCGGCCCGCGTCAGTTCATCGCCGGCGAGCTCCCTCCTGCCCGGTCACGACCGCGTTCGAACAGCACGCACTCCTCGAGGCGCTCGCTGCTAACTTCATTCTCTTTTCTGCGCCGCACGTTTTTTCATCGTGGCTGAAGAGCCACCAGTCGCTGGACGGACAGTTTGGGTGCGACCTCGCTCTGTGCACCCCAATTACATTTTTTTTTTTAAAGCGTAATTGATTGGGATAAACTAAGTCTACGGAAATGCTACGCCGACGCTGTCTTCGAGCAAATTGTTTCATCCTTCCATTGTAATTTGTCATTCGTCTGCTTATTGGGTAAGCGTCTTTTGATTCATCTCAGAGCCCAGTAGTAGAGGAAAAAGAAGTTCGAGCCATTTACATTGATTCTTCTCACTTACGTTGTTATATCCTTAGCAATCAGATTTACTGTCGTACCTAGACATAATTATTGTGAGGACAAGACCTGGTTCGCCTTTGCAGTTATGACTGCTTCTTTGTGACCAGTCATACTGCATACAGGGAAAGCTGCTGCAGGATGTTATTTCCCGCGGCTGCAGCGGAGAGGGCGTCCTGAGAGTCGTCCTTATGCAATATTGAATTGAAATAGGAAAGAAGGTGGGATAAAAAAGGAGAATTAATATTCATCTTTCGGTTATTTACATTTAACGCCACTACCGTCCGAGATTACTGCGGTAGGGTCACATGAGGTGGGGACGGCACTCTCGTCCAGCTGTGGTAACCGAGTGCCGAGTTTCTGTTAGACACGTGATGGCGGTACAGTTATAAATGTTTTCATAACAAGTTCCATTCCTCGATCTCCGAGATAATTTAGTGCAGCTGATTTATTAGCCTAAAGAGAGAGCTGTCCCCTCACTACGGGCATCAAGATGTGTGTTAACTCGTGCTGCCTCTAATTAGAGAAGAGAGCCTGAAAACGCTGCTTCATCTCGTCAAGTCTTTCGGGTGTAGGTGCCTACAAACGGCCGTTTCTGTAAGGGTAGCGTGACCTATCCATGGCCATCCAATGCACGCACGCGGCAAATCATAGCACTCCGAAGTTTCCTGCTGTATCTAAGGTGGTGCACAAAAAAAAAAAAAAAAAAGGAAACGAGTAAATCGGCAGTAGGCTGGAAAAAATGCTTTCCATTAGACAGCAGTTGACGTTTTCGCTTGGTTTCATGAGGCATTTACAATCAAAACAAAGGCCAAGTTATCTGACATCATCCTGAGGCTCACGGCTGCTGCCAGCATTTAAAGAATCCACAGGACAATCATGAAGAATGGTGTAAGAGAAGACTGCGATAGCAGTCGGATTTGACCTCGGGGATTACTTTGATGCTGTCACTCAATGCCCAGGTTTCACACACATCTCTCGGAGGGGAAGGGGGGGGGGGGGGGGGGGAGTAAACAAGAGTGAGTGAGTGTCATGCTTTTAGATGCTGCTGGGGGAGCAGTGGGTGAGGACGCGCAGCCCTTTAACGCGATGGATGCCGTGAGGCGGTGTCAGGTGGTCCTGACGGGCAGCTGGCTTTCCGGTACGTCTTTGAATTCGATTTTTCCCCTTTTTTTCTTTCCCTGCTTCGTAACCTTCTCATGCTAGTGGGTGGAGCCAATCGGCATGCCCTTTATGAAATACCGGTTTCCTCTTTCACCTCATGTTTCCACCCAGGCAAATTTATGCTTTCTTGGTGGTTTTCTACATATGGACTTGTTATAGAGCATTAGCTCTACCACGTTCATTTGCGAGTTTCGCGTTATTCCTTCACCTAGTACCTCATGCGTTCCACAGATGGAGACAAGTACTCGAACGCCCCCTGTTAATTCATATCCCGATGTGCAGTGAACACTGTCGTCTTCATAGTCGTGCTCATGCACGAGAGCACTATGCTATCGCTGCAGCCGATCACGCCCCTATTCATGGAGTTGGGATACCGTACGTC
This sequence comes from Amblyomma maculatum, assembly GCF_055883805.1. Taxonomy (NCBI): domain Eukaryota; kingdom Metazoa; phylum Arthropoda; class Arachnida; order Ixodida; family Ixodidae; genus Amblyomma; species Amblyomma maculatum. The sequence continues at coordinate 203,644,843 of NC_139344.1, read as the reverse complement.
TCAAGTCACAAATTCTTGGGAGTTATTATTGACCTCAGACTACCATGGTCAACACATATTAATATGGTGAAGAAAAGGCTAATCAATTTTTGCCATGTTCTTCATTTCATATACCTGGCATCAGATGAGGTCTAACTTAGCGCTCCTTACTACGGCTTTACGAGACTTTGTTGGCTACATCTGGTAAAGTCTCCCAGCTCTCTAATATGAGCATTTCCTGCTTACTGACTTTAGAGAGCATGCAAACTCAGCCACGGATATACCTTGGATTGAAGAGGCACGTTGGAGAGGCACATGCTCGCTCAATATCAATATAGGTGTGACACAAACCACCTCGTGTGTATTTACGGGTACTTACACGACGCCTTTATCGCTCAGTGATGAAGATTCTGGATGAGCGGCGGACTGTAGTTTTACAAGTGAACTCCACAGCTGCCATCAGTCGAAAGTACCAACTGGACATGCCCTTCCATATCGTCCCGCCCAGCCACCATTGGTGATGGATAAACCTTTTGTGCACCTTCATATTCCCGGGATATTGGAGAAATCGATGGTGCCACGTAGTGGGCTCAAACAACTTACTCTGGCGCACATATGGTCAGAATAACCTAATTATATTCACGTCTACACTGACGTATCTGTGTCAGCACAGGAATCCGCTGCAGCTGTGGTCATACCCACTCAGAAGACGACTCTACATTTCCTTTTGGGACGTATTTCTACGTCAACCGCTACTTAACTTGAAGCCCTTCGGGAATCTATTCGCTACATATGTGGGGAACCATCGCAAAAATGGACATGTTCAGACTCAAAGACTGCACTGCAAATTTTAGAAAATTTCTTACGCCACACCGCCTACCAGTCTCTGGCACCAAACATTAAAGGCCCAACTCCAACGACATATCCTAGGCGTCGGCGCTGTCAGCGCCGTGCCACAGTGGGCGTCACAAGCGGTGCGCATCTCCATGGGACTCGGCGCTGGCGCAGTTGGCGCTCACTGCTGAAGCTTGTATTCGCGCTGGTGCGTTGTTGCAGTTTTAATATTCACTCAATAATTTCTGCTTTTTAAAGCGTTAAGAGATGTAATTTAGACATGGAACCTAATTACAGTTTACACTTTCTACTTCTGCACAAATAAACGTATACATCTTCCACATTTTTTCTCGGCTTTTCAATACAGTCTGCAACGCCATCGACGCAACATCAATTTGTCCAGTTTTCCGCGACCGTAGCTGAGACAAGTCTTTTGAGTTTTGTTCCTCCACGGCTGAGATCAACCGATGGGCGGCGAAGGATTTTGCCATCACGGCCACGTGCGACGATGCAAAGCGATGACAAAAAAAAAAAAGTAAAAAGAAAAAGCACGCGAAGACTCGGCGCGAGCGAAAATTCAAAATTCAGAGGCCGCGGCCACCCTGTCCTCTCATTGGTGAACGGCGCCTAGACGTGCGCCAATGAGAGACCTACGCGGGTGAGCAGCTCGGCGCCTGCGTGAACGCTGACGCCGAAATCTAGCACGGACAGATATCGGCGCTCCGCTCAAGTTTGCTGGCGTCTCGTACCGTGCGCATGCTCAAACCGGTTTCTGCATACGCCAACAGCGCCGACGCTGAGCGCCGACGCCCAGGATATGTCGTTGGAGTTGGGCCTTAAGGGCTCATTACTGCCCGACTGCAAGGCCACAGGATAATATTTCAATGTGTCCCTGTGTCACAAAAGTGGCCGCATTTATATTTCATAATATGGCAATTGACCATATGTAGTATTCTAGAAGATTTGATTGAGATATTTCAGTATATTCTTGTCGGTAATGTCAAGAGACCGCGTACGTGCGCGTTCTCGTCGCGGGATAGTTTTCGTGCAGTTAGACAAACCCCCTCGCAGTGCGCGAGCGGGGGCGTCCTTTCTGACCCCTAGCAGGACCGAAGTTGTTGGCGTATGTGCATCCTCTTTTGGTTGTTTTGGTTGTGACTTACTTTTTTCATCCGCAACATGGCGGCCATGCAGTGTTGAAGTTGCGGGGCCTACGTGCCCCTTCCTGTGTGTGCACTTGTGCGTGTTTGTTTCTACGGACCCTGACTTGGGGGAGGGAACTATTGCGTGGGCGTGTCTTGTGCATTGTCAACCGACGGCTAGAAAAGAAGCCGACTCGGACCCAACGGCAGTGCGCCTCTCGCCTCCAAGCATTCCGGGCTTCCCGAACCGCCGCCGCATCGCACCACGAAGACTTCGCCCCAGGGCTCCGGAAGGACCATCGCCTTCGAGAGCTCCCCATCTGCGTTGTCTTTGTGAGTGGAGTGCCGCCGCGCTTGTCGGACAATATGGCCGTTTCCTAATTTCCTCTGAACTTTTTCTACACTCGCCTTATCTTGTTTTAAACGTCTGTGTTCAATTTGCATGTAGCTTGATAGTGACAATTTTGACTCATGCATTTGTAATTGCTAGTTTTTTCATGTACGCTACCTTAACTGTGTTGTTTTAAATGTCTGTAAATGCTTGCGTCGTATAATATTGTGTATAATACTGAGAATATATTTGTTGTTTTTCCATCATTGAATTCGTGGCTCTGTTCTCATTCGCAACGCTGAACATAACCGGCTAACTCTGGGCGTCAAAGTTCCAACCCATTTGTCTCGGTTCGAGAAGGTTTCTCGCACTCCTTCCGGAGCCGTGACACCCTTCCCACTGCGGGCTCCATGAAAATGAACAGGCAGATACTGAATCAAAAAGTGCCCTCAGCAATGGCCTCCAAACAACTGTCTTTTTCAGGAGCGGATACGACGTGTCTTCTAATGAACTCTATGAAGGAGGCTACGGCAGCTTACTGGGCCCAGCCAGACGCCCGACAGGTTCGCCTAAGAGTGCTCGATCGAACATTAACATTTTAAGTTCAGCGTGAAATTCCGCGTCATCATGCATGCTTGTTACATAAACTGCGTTTAAACGGGGCATTCAAGCGCAGGTACTTGCATTTAATTGGACAGGTGGACACCCCAGAATGTTCAACTTGTGGCATTCCCGATACTGTGGACCATATATTATTGATGGGCCCAGTGTATGCGCGTGAAAGAAATGTGCTAGCCGTTTCCTTGAAGCTGCCACCAGTTGCCGGATCCGAGTCGGCTTCAGCGCTGGACATTCCCACAGCGGGTGGTGGATATCGGCTTCAGCATCTCGGGATTTTCAGATAGAATACAAATCTCGAAACTGAGACCACTTCTGAGTCACTGCAGGTGTTCCTCGACTCGAATCCTCCGAAGCGCGACCTCTGCACGGGTTAGACCGCGGGCGAGGCTTACCGTACTCGGAGGTATGACAGCTCGTGTGCGGCGACCAAGGTGGTCCTTTCTTGTTAAAAACAGGGTAGCATTATCTAGTTCCAGGAACTTTGTTGATGACAAGGTTAGGGCGGTAAAGGAGGGTCGCAGGATCCACACGGTTTTGGGAACTAAGAGGGTGGCGCGGAATCCATTCAATATAAATTGGCTGCGGAATGCGTGCCACTAGACTGTGTATATTTTTGGTAGATTTATGTGCTGCTACTGACGCGTCTAAGTAGTTGTGTCACCTTAAGGTATCGGTGCGTATGACAATACGAGCCGTGGGAAGCTTGGGATTGGCATCCAGAGAACGAAGTGCCTCTTTAAAAGCAAGCAGATCTGCACAAAAAGAAGATGGAGGTTTTGGTAATTTAAAAGTTTATGTCTTGCTCAGGGCAGACTTGCAAGGGCCTAATGTCTGATGTCTAACCTGTCTAACCAACACGCCCAAGCGTCTACCTTGTCCATCGTCCGTGCCTATGAATGGTTAAAAACCATGCAATTCGGGCTGGGTGGTAGAAATCGTGATGTTGAAGCCACCACGAGATTCGTGTGGCGAGCATTTTCTCAGCAAGCTTGCAAATTATTGGTGTTAAGGATATGGGTCGAAGGTTGCTAAGGTCTGTGGCGTTTTCCACGGCTTTGGAATAGGGATGACAATAGCCGATTTCCAGCTCTCTGGTGCATCGCCATCTAGTCATTGCAGTGTTTTTCTTCATGGTCCTACTACCACAATGCCGTAGTGTGGTTGACATGCTCAATTTTGTAGCGAGAGCTACATTCGGCTATCAGTCGAGCATTTCGCTGCGGAACCGCTCTGGAATATGTGGAATGCTCCGCGAAGAGGAGAAGCAGGTGCGCGGGGAGTGACATCAGAGCTTCGCTGCAGGGTGAGGCCGCCGCTGCCGCGCGCGCCGTCACGCGGATGCCACGTACTAGTTATGCGCATAACTGCGCATGCGCAACTGCGTGTATAAACGGAGGCGATACACGGCGGCCGCAGCACAGTCGTTTCGCATGGACAGGGAGAGTCAGGTCGGTGCTCGGCGAAGGTATCGACAGGAGAGGCTCAATTCTTCGAATCCAGTAGTAGCCACCTGGCAACTGGCGATTCAGCAGAGAAAGAATGAATACCGAAAGGCCAAGCGAACAGCAGAGACGCCTGAGCAGAGAGACGAAAGTCTCGCCAAGCGGAGACACCAGGATGCAGAGCGTAACAGGCGGCCAAGCTGAGATGGAGCCTTTGGAAGATCAAGAGGAACCGACGACAGCGACAGAAGATGACGCAAAGGTCCGTCGTTTAACCTGGTAGCTGATGCCAGTCGTCTTGAACCTAATAAGAAAGCCGGAGTCTGCATCTACGTGAGACAAGGTGTCGATGCTGTCAGACATCTGCCTTCGATCGCAGTGAACAATGGAGAAGTGTGCTGTGTTAGACTTGTGGAGAGCGGCATTGTCATAAAAGGAGTTTACGTGGCGCCGCAAATATCAGTCGAGCATGCGATTCAGGTGGTTGCCCCCAGCGTGCCAGCTTACGGAGTATTTCAGAGTTGTGCGTGACTTTGGGAGAGGGCTCGTTTAGTCGTCATATGAAACACAAATTCGACTTCAATTTGGCATCAAATCCTAACGTCCCAACCACACAGTGAGGGACTGCCATTGATCTCATATATCAAAGAGAATCTGTACATTTAAAACTCTACATATATTCAAGTGAAACGGCCGCCTGTTACTATACTGATCACCGGGCCTTCTTTCTGTGCATGAAATAAAAAAAAAAAAGTCACGCGTCACGACGAATGTCTCTTCATTGCTAATCAATATAAGCTGAACAATAGGCTCGGCAACATAACGACACCAGAGGAAAGTAGCTGTCGCTATCCTGGCGTAGCCGAACTAAGCCTCTGCTTTTTTTTTTTTTTTTTTCACATCTCTTTATATCGATCCATCCCTCTTGCAAGCGGACATTTTGTACGTGATTTTCACCGCCTGGTTCTCTCTTTCCATAATTTTTCACTATTCCTCTGTGAATTGGGTTTTCTACGGGCGCGTTCTTTTAACTCTAATGTTTATTTTTTCTTTCTTTATCTTACTTCCCTGTAGTGTTTCCTTTATCGCATGCATCTGTGTATCGTGCGTCTTTCTCACTTCATGTAGAATTTTTTCCCTGTCTTTCCGCTTAATTATGTTGCTGCTGTTCTGCGCTTCTCTTGTTTGTTTCTTGTTTTTCTCTTTTGAACTTCTGGCTGGTACCACTCGGAAGCCTGCTTTCACTTCTTTGGAACTCGCACTTTGTTATCATTTCTTGTTTTGCTTCAACGTTTTTTCTTTAACTTTTATTTGAGCCCTTGTTCCTTTTCTTTCTTTTCATCAATTAGGCTTTAAAGGCCCACTGCCCACCCTCCTGTCGAAAATATTTTCTTCCCCGGTGACTGTGAGACTTCGCCCTTAGAACGCAAGGCCGCAATTTTTTTTTTTTTTTTTTTTTTTAAGAGAGTAACTAATAACGCAGTTACAGCCACCGCAATCACCCGATTATGTCATGCTTCTCTCCTTCTGTTCCCTCGCAAAGGTTTTTCACTCTCCTGCCTGATGTCGTCTAGCCTCCGCAAGACAAATTCCCCTTCCTCCTCCGCGTTTGGCGGGAGGTGGGGCGTGGCACTCCGCGTACGCGAGAAAAAAAAAAAAAAGAAAAAAACAGCCGAGGGAGCGCGCGCCGCTGGATTCAGTCTGGCCGAGGCGAGGGAAAAGCGCGCAGCGAGCGGTAGACACCCATCCTTCTTAAAGCCCCTTTACTTTAATCCTTCTCCCGTCAGTCAGCGAGACGGACCAATGGACGTCGTTCGCGGTACGTACGCCATTACTGTGGCTCGTCGGGCCAGCGCAGGAAACGGGGAAGCTGGCTTCCCGAAGGAGAGCATGAGCTTTGAATTGTATTTTCGAGGCTTTGCGGCGGGCGTGTCACTGTGGCATTTTGCGCAGACTATCTCCGGTACCTGATCGAAACACTAGGCTCCTTTGCTTAAAAGGGCCTTCCCTGGACAGTGGTCCTTTAAGCCCAGTAAAGCTTTGTTTGTCCGGACACCCTCTTTTTCACTTTTTTTTTTTTTTTGTCTTTAAGAGGACTAAAAACTGGGTGAAAGTACTGTGGAATGTGGAAACAGATGTCTTGGGGGAAAGTGGCGTGTCTGGAGGACGCAGTAGGGGTGAAGCCTTCAGTCGTCGAGGATTTACACAGATGACGCTAGTGTTTTAACAAAATGCCGTTGGTACCGCTATAGCACTAAACATTCTCCAAAGTTAAAAAAAAAAATCACCGACGAAGTTGTATGGAAGTAGCTCCGGTTATCTCGTAGTTTACGATGATCGCGAAGAAAATATGCGAAGCACACTCCTGCGCCAAAGCTCAGCTCACAGCTTAGCAGGACAGTTGCAAATTAATTTAAAACAGACTTATTCGACTTTTCATATAAACTGATGAGCAACAATTAGGAACGTGCACTGGTAGCTCTGAAATAGCTGTGAAATATATGTGGGTCATGGCAACTTATGGTCAAAGGAATGGGTTAAGGGCACGAACCTAACTTGCGCTCATAGGTGAAGCTTTGCTTGCCGTTTCAGCCCACTGCTCTGAATGATTGTCACCCGTGTGAGAAAAAAAAAAACTAGATTAAGGTGGTTTCATTTTCCGGAGTCGAATAAGGCAGGATGCCAAGATCTTGCATCTTTTATGATTCGTTCGACCATGGAATCAAGCATATTATAATTTTTTCCGCACTTCAATATTACCGTCACGATGACCATTTGGAGTATTCCCGATGGCTCCGAAACTGAAACGATTACTTGCGTCTGAGAGAAGTACAAAAAGACTGCAAGAATACAGTTAAGTATATAAATGATAAATTCTTTTCAGCCTTAACCGAGGGAGGTCACGCATTTGTTTATCCTGCCAGAATCTTTGCCTAGAGCCCTTAAGGAGGTTGCTTTTTACGTTGCCGAGGATACCCCTGATAATGATAAGTAGTAGATCTATACCGCAGCGCTTGCTCCCGTATTCCCCCTATTGACTAAACGAGCCGAAACCACTTTTCAGGATATTGGTAAGGAGGGGGGACGAGTGGACAGTGCTCGCTTTGATCATGATCGGCACGTAGGCGCCTTTACATACGGCGGATCGGTCGCGTCTATGCGACTTTCACGGACAGATGATGCAGAAAAGACGTTTTGTAAGCGCAGAAGTAGAACTTCTCGGTCCCCTTTTAAAACTGACTGCGGTCAGTACAAGTGTCCTTTGGCGACTGGCAAAAGGGCACTTCGATGATTAGACATCTCTGCAACTAGTTTCAGACCAGGGTGTTTTCATTCGCCCCATTTAGAGGCACGAAAAGAAAGGCGCTGCAATATTTACTCTGCCTGTATTTCTGGACATTTAAGCTAAAGGAACCTGAAACAAAATAGTTTATGGGTGGTTTCGTTTAGTTTAGAAGATTTAATGTCCAAGAGAAACTCCGCCTGTAGGGACGCCGTAGAGGAGGGTTCCGGAAGTTTTGAACGCGTGGAATTCGTTAACGTACATTAACATTGCCCAATTACACAAGCGCCTTGTCTGGCGTCGCCACTGAAAAGCGGCCGCCGCGGCCGGTATCGGACCCGCGTCCTTGAGTTCAGCAGTCGAGCACACTAACCACTGGGTCACCGCGGCGGGGCAGTCGTTTGCTAATTTTTGTGCACCCTGACTCATGGTACGAATCTCTCGCGCGCGGGATCTGTTCACAAGATTCCGCGACGCAAAAAATACTGAAACTAACCAGGCAACCATACAGAGAAATTGAGGTGATGTGGGTGCCGGCTCACTCGGGGAATCCGGGAAATGAGGCGGCCCACAACATGGCTCGAGGTTTCGTTAACCGAGTCGATGGGTCCTTCGTATCCATGGGTTACTCCAAGGAGGGGCTGGCGTCTTTTCACGATATAACAAGTCATTACAGATTGGAATGGCACAAATTTCCACCACCTGACAAAGCGTTGGATAAGGCACAGGAGACCGCTTAGAGGAGACTCCAGACGAGATCCATTATTGACCCATATCTGTTAGCAAAAATGTACCCGGGTGACTTTAACCCCGCGTGCATGTTCTGTGGCGAAACAGCGACGTATGATCACATACTGTGGCAATGTAAAGAAGAACCTCCACCGGAAAATCTAGTACAAATTTCTTCTCTTGAGCGATGGGAGGCCGTTCTGGTCAGCTCGGACCCGGGCATTCAAGCCTTGGCCACCGAGTGGGCCACTAAGGTCGCCGCCAGCCATGGATTGGAAGCCATCTAGAGCGGACCATCTGCATTTTGACGAAATAAATGTTTTCTAATCCAAAATCTTGTCTAGCATTCCTGCCATCTTCATAGCAACGTATGAGGAGCGACGACGAGCTGTGCTGCGCTGTACTGCCGGTCCCAATATTGCAGTGGACGCGCGAGAGAGCGGTGGTGCGATGGAAAAAAATGAGAGCGCCGCGGTATAGGAGTGATGCCGTGCCGCGAATCCCACTCTTGAACGCGCGCCAAGGAACGCCACGCGCCAGGAGCGACGGTGTATCGCCTAAGCACACACTATTAAATTTATATAGCACTGCAGCGAACGCTGCAGTGCTATATAAAGTGGAGAAATATGGGACAGGCCTTCGCCCTGCAGTGGGTATAATCAGGATGATGATGATGATGATGATGATGATGATGATGATGATGATGATGATGATGATGATGATGATGATGCAGCGAACGCGCGTCGAGGAACGGAAATTTCCATTGTGTGGCACGAGTCCCGGCCTTGCTATAGCAAAAGCTCTACAAGGGCACGTGATATACCGCATGCATGCAACAACGCTCAGGCCTTCGCACTTCTGCACTGCCTTTTCAGCAGTGCTCTTTGAATTTTTTTATTCGTGCAGTCAATAGTATAAATGTCGACCTTTACTTCGCATGATCATTACAGCCAATACCATGTGAGCCATCCACAACTGACCCGGACGGCTCACTTCTGCCTCCAGGTCTGAAAAGGCCTCCAGCCCGTACGATACCTCACAGCGCAAGGCTGAGTTTTAACACTTGCCTCATTTTTTTTTTCCTGACTTTTTTTTTCATGCGTACAAGCGCGTCACTTCATGGGCCCCTCAAGCAAGTGTCCGCGTAGCCTTCAATCATTCCCGCATCATTGGAAGGCTGCCAATTGCGGCTTGATCAATGATGGAATGGTCGGTTTTTCAAAATGGGATTGCATATAGGATCACGGCGACGAAAAGAAAACACTGTCCTAGTGACAATATTGTGTTTATCTGCATTCTGCTCCATGTTTCTATCGGCTTGTCCGGTTGAACGCAGAGCCAGTCCTGCCGTCTGTGTTCCTGGCCGTTGCTGTCGTTCACGTCCTCCACGCTCTTCTTATAGTTGCATGAAAGAAACAAAGTGTATTTCAATGCGCAGGAGCTACCGCAGATGATTATAAAATCCAGCATGAGCACTTTTTTTGCAAACCATTCTCCCAGCTTTGAACTGAATTATGTGGTTCGCATTTCTGTAAATCACGCGATTTGCACCTTGTATGTGTGCGAGAGGAAGCCTCTCTCGGAGGATTTACTACTGGGCGTTTGGCAATACAAATGGAATGCTCGACAAGCAATCAGAATGTTCAGTTGGGCAAGTTGGTAGACGTTCATAATTGTAAAACAGCGCGAACAACGGTGTCTACCGTTGTTCGCGCTGTTTTACAATTATTAACGACAAGCAATGCGGACTTTATGCCGTTTCTTGAGCGACACGGGACTGGACTCGCGCTTGTGAAACAAATTATTCTGTCTGTATACTTGTCACACCTCTTTTCATCACACCGTCACTATCCCGACCCTCCTTCTCCTCTTCCCTTACCTGGTCCAGAGTAGCAGGCCAGATGATCAACTTTCCGGCGCACCTCTCTTCTCTGCCTTTGCATTCAATAAACGTTCGTCCGTCCGTCTGTCTGTGTCTGTCTGTCCGTCTGTCTGTATCTATATATCAATCATCTATCAATTCTTCTATCAATCCATCTATCAATTCATCCATCAATCAATCCACCAATCAATTCATCAATCCATCTATCCATCCATCCCCATCCATTCATTTATCAATCCATCTATCCATCAATCTATCCATCCATTTATCTATCTATCCATCCCTATCCATTCATCCATCTACCTACCTATCTACCTACTTATCTGTCTACCTACCTATCATCTATCCATCTATCATCTATCCATCTATCTACCTATCCATCTATCCACCCATCCATCCATCCATCAATCTATCCATCCATCCATCAATCTATCCATCCATCCATCCATCCATCCACCCATCCATCAATCCATCCACCCATCCATCAATCTATCCATCCATCAATCCATCCACCCATCCATCCATCAATCTATCCATCCATCAATCCATCCACCCATCCATCAATCCATCAACCCATCCATCCACCCATCCTATCTATCTATCTATCTATCTATCTATCTATCTATCTATCTATCTATCTATCTATCTATCTATCTATCTATCTATCTATCTATCTATCTATCTATCTATCTATCTATCTATCTATCTATCTATCTATCTATCTATCTATCTATCTATCTATCTATCTATCTATCTATCTATCTATCTATCTATCTATCTATCTATCTATCTATCTATCTATCTATCTATCTATCTATCTATCTATCTATCTATCTATCTATCTATCTATCTATCTATCTATCTATCTATCTATCTATCTATCTATCTATCTATCTATCTATCTATCTATCTATCTATCTATCTATCTATCTATCTATCTATCTATCCGTCTATCCATCTATCCGTCTATCTATCAGTCCGTCCGTCCGTCCGTCCGTCCGTCCGTCCGTCCATCCATCCATCCATCCATCCATCCATCCATCCATCCGTCCATCCATCTATTTTGAACCTTCCCCTTATTGTCATGCCCAGCGTCAGAGCCGCGGGACCATTTTTCTTAATCGCCGACATGCGTCATAAATGGCGGGAGCCACGCGCGAAAACAAAGCCATTTCATGTCATTCTGCTGTGGTTTTTCTGCCTACGCGCGTGCTTTCTTCGCACGTGACTGCTGGTTTACAACTGAATTCACTGTACAGCCAAAAGCGCTGCTTCTCTCAGCACTGCCAGTGGGGTATCTTTTACTTAATGCACGCAACACGGCAGGTATAACGTAGCAATGGCCACGAAAACCCCTGAGGTGTATTCTTAATTTCTCATCTTCATGCAGAATCCGGACAGGAGGGCGACAGTGACTGGGGCAACGCAGTGAAGAGACGAGCATCCAGACTCTATCGTTGAAGAGCTGCAGAACGCGAGTCCAAGCTTCGTGAGCTGGCTCTCGACAATCCGGGGCGTAGTGGCGAGCATTGCCAGACAATTGTTGCGCGTCGCTATTTCGTTCATGCAGACGCGGTAGAGGTCCACCATTCTGAAAAGACACAAATGCACACCTGAACTCCAGGAATAGAAATTTACCCGGCTGCGAGTTTCGGCTCGTCACGCACACGGAGCCTTACCCAGCTATTTGAGTCCGCAACCATAGCCGGATGTGATTCGTTTCAACGCGTCCACTGTATGCTTCGTAGTATTATTTGATCATTTCAGGTAGTGTACGTAGCTTGTGGAAGGTTTAGGCTATAAAAAAACACGTTCCCGTCCCTGGCTGGTATACATTTCTCTACTAGCTAAGCGCATTCTTGAAAGCCAAAAAGTAATCCTGCTAGGCCAGTAATGGTAGCCTTGCTAAGGTAAAATACAGCAGGTGGTTGCGTGCGTAACGTGGATGAACTAATGATATCTTTGAAAGAACAGTTGTAACTTCTTTGTCAATCGCTCATTCCCAATAACATCCAGTGACGCTATGCAAAGCCGGTTGAATTTTAAGTTCAGCACTATTGATTGCACACGCATGCGTCTTACCTGCACAGAGTATCGGTGACGTCGTTCAACTCAGACGTCGGTATGTACCTGATGCTGATTTTGTACTTCTCGGCTTGGTCAGAGATGTAGTGAGTACAGCGCTCCTTTTCCTTTTGGTAGCCGGCAATGTTGCACGCTACGAAGCAATGCGAACACAAGTCAAAATTCCATCTTTCCTCTTTTTCCAATAAAGTGCAAAACGGCTTGTGGCGAGTAATTACTTACTTGCATCATCGCCGTCCAGGACTGGGATGACTGCACCCGTCATCACCGACTGCAGAGGGTATTCCTCGCTTGAGTTTGTCACGGGTGGTACTTCTTCCACGATAGCATGCCCGAGAACTGGTCTGACTTTATTCAGAAGTTTTTCAAAGCTCAGGCCGCGCACTTTGTCGAAGATTTTTCTGTAATGGGAAAGATTTTGAACATATTCGCGTTAAGGAACGCTTGCGTTCTTAGTTGTGATACGAGATCTTGAAGCGTAACCGTGTGGGACGTATCGTTCTCTTTGTACACATTCCATAACACGTGGAAACCGAAAGAGAGAGCATGTCGCAATTTCTTTTAAAATATACCAATAATATGAAGGCAGCAGCAATAGCATATTCCAGTATGCAAAAGAGACAGAGAAAGAAAGTGATTGACGTAAAGTCGAGATTCTGGCCGGTGCGACTTTCTAATTCGGGGACATTACATTAGCATCTTCAAAAATATACGAATCTTCTCCCCGCCAAATAGATCACTTACGGGCGGCTCCTGAGTATTTCACAATAGGATTTAGATTTTTTTCTCTCTCTCTATAGACGTTTTGGCTTTACCGCTAGCCAAGATGCGGCTGTGTAGCGTAGCTTACGCGTTCATTAATTTCAAACACATCAAAAGAGTTCTCATACATGTGCATGACAGTGAAGAAGCGTAATTCTTTTTTTTTTTTTTATTAGTTCCAGCGTACGCTTTGTTCTTCAGCCCTCCGAGTTGCTTCGTGTGAAGGAGCACAACAGCCTTATTAGGCACGTTGCATGCGCTGAAGTTTGCGGTGTCTGTCGAACATAGCGCTCGGAACACTCGGCTTAGCGAGAGAAGCAAGCAGTTTCTGGCGCAGCTGTAGTGCTTTTACACGCCACATGCATATTCTAAAATGAATGCGCTTGCGCGCTACGTTTAAGCCACACGAGACGTGCGTCCGCTATAGCACAGCTACATCCAATGTGTTGACTGGAACACGATAGCATGTAGCCTAGAAGTAAGTGATATCTGCTGTTGACTTCGACGAAGGCGACGGTGTCTATCGCTACATGGTCGCGCGGTGCTATGTTTTTATTAGGATTTTGGAGGTTTCGCAATTGCGCTTGTTGGACACGATGACTTCGCCGAGTGAATCGATCGCAGCGGTCGCGTAGTCAACGTGTCGGATATTGCCTGAGGTGTGCTTAAAGGAAAACTGTAGCCCACGCCAGCACATCAGAGCCAGAAGTATAAGAGCATGTTTCAGCCGCTGGTACACTGTACACAGGTACTGGGGCCTTCGTCTGACAGCGTATTTATCCTTCCATCAAGACCGAGGAACCATGAAAAATAATTCCGACACAATTTAATCTCCATGAATCGCTCGCGCTTGTCACATCGGCTATCTTTAGCTCGTCACAAGTGCTAGCCGTGGACATACTGCTAACGAGCAAAAAGACCCAAGACTTTCACCGTCGATTTGCGGTGCCAACTGCTATCTCCATATTCGAGCTGAAGAACAGTGGGGTTGGGTATAAGTGAAATGCGGCAGCCTTATGGAAGAGGCAAATGGCGTCACCATATCACGGAATGAATTCTGAAAGCAGCTCGCAGGCGTCGAAGATTTTCCCATTTCTTAGAATTTCCGGAACAGCAACGTGGTTCGAGGTATTGAACGTGAACTTCTTGAAGTAGCTCCTCGAAGTTGGACATCAGTTAAATGGAGTACCTGCGCGTGGCCCCCCGTCTTCACGAAAATAAAATTTAACAAATAATAACGAATAAAACATATGCACTGTGCGAGTATTTTCTTCATTAATAATTCGATCAATGCGCCATCAATGATTCTAGCACTTGATTATTGTGCCAGCCGGGAATGCCGACCTAACGAGTGTTCAAAAGCATATCTTCACGTTGGATATCTCGAGTCACATGGGGATTCCAAAATTTAAAGTAGTGTGTTGGTTTTCAACGTTGACGGTTTTTAGTTTTGCAGTATAATGTTGCGTCTTAGAATCAAAAAGTAAAATGTTGATTTGGTATTTTTTTCTAATCAGTCATGTTTCATCAGTACCTTAATAAATGTCCGTCTCGCTCCGTAATCCACCTACACAAACTACACAAATGTGTCTGAAAATGATATTACAAAAAATCTACTGCCAAACTATGAACACCGAGTATAAAAACCAAGCATTCTGTTTCGCTTGTTTGATTTTTAGAGATTCATTAGCGAATTACCGCACAGAAAAAAATCAAGAGCAACTGCAAGCCTCTCATCTATAGCTGCCTTCAAGTATAATCATGTTAACGCTACCAAGAATGCGTGAAAGTGATGAGTTAATAGTTTTACTGAAAGGAAGAAGGAAGGATATTTATAGGAAGATTGTTCGGATTCCTAGTCCGGGATTCTGTTGGCTAAGATCTCCTCCCTCACTCTTTCCACGAGGGCTCGCTGGTCCGCAAGGTCCGAGCATGATAGCTACTGCTACCACCCCGTTTCAAAGGGGACGCTCCTATATTCCATCCATCCATCCATCCATCGAACCGCACAGGGCTGCCTCCCGTCCTTCCCACGTTGACTGTGTTATAGAGACTGATGCATTATTAGCTTTCTGCTTTCTGCCCACAAAATTTACATTTTAATTTTTATTTTCCCATGTACACGTGATGGTCGAAAGAAAAAAGCCAGAAATTGTGGCTTGGCAAGCCCTTCGGCCCCTGCATTTCAGGGAAGCAGGCAACATTCAAATTACGTACACAAGCAACATCGCAAAATGCAAACAATTGTTTTCAAAAGCACCTGATGTTTCTGGCTCAATAGCCTGAAGCTATACTGGATTGTTAAATGACATTGTTTGGGTTTGGAATCGGCATAAATTACAAAGATCTGGCTTATCTAATCATTTGGCGAGGCGCAGGAACCTTTTCCTTGATAAGCGCGGAAGTGCTGTAATACGTCTGCTTAGGTTAAAAATGGCTGTGTGGAGTCCGATACTTCAGGGAAGGAGGAGGAGGGACCCCGGTGGTGAGAAGCTCGGGCAGCGGCGTGTGCATGCTCATTTCCCTCTACACTATGACCTTGTACCCAAACAAGCTCTCTGCGCGATGCACGAGACTGTTTCAGGATCGTGCAGGCCAGCGGCGCAATTCTGCCCAGCGTATAATTTATATAAGTACGCAGTCTGCGAATCCCTAAAGATATATGTTAGGAATTAGGATGCGAAGCTACCATGGAGATCGCCATCTCTTCCAACTCTGACAATTGCTGGCAGTTGTTCTTTTTTTGACCCAACAAGCATACTTTTAAAGCGCTTATTTCTCCCACTCCATTTACACTGTTGAATGCGATTGCCTTATACTGACGGGTTCCGCCTCGTATTTTTAGTGCGCACGCATACAAAACTTGCCGCTCCATTCACGTCATTTTGTGACGAGCACTTACTTGAGCTCGTCCCTCAGTCTAGATGAGGCGATTGGCGCGATGATGGACTCGTTGCGCAGCTGCACCTCGCCAAACTCGCCAGCCTTTTTCCCGGGAGGCTTTGTGTGCAAAACTTCGTCGCCAAAGTAGTAGTAGTCATCGTAGAAATACTCATCCATTCGCATGCCTGGCATGCCCGGCGCCGAGAGGTAGATTTTGCGGCACGCCACTCTGTACTCGGACACCACGAGCGACCTCAGGGCGGACACTTGGGCCTTGACATTCAGGCTGTGCTTGCATTGCCCGATGTCAAGAGAGCCCTTCAGGCATTTGTCCAGCATCTCCAGGGACCTGTGTTCGGAGAGCTGCTACATGATATTGAACAACTAGATCGCTCTAATCTATGCTGCCCCGGTCACGCTCATAGACAGCCTCAAATGAAACACATATACGGAACTTACGAGCAAGATTCTGCCGACGTCATTGTGTCCCACGCAGCTTGCTCGGCGTACTCCTGAAATTCCATAGTGCACTTTAGGGCTTTTTGGAGAGCCGCGGGAGAATCGCACCTAGGATCGACGTCTGTCAAGAGGAGAGCTGTCGGGAAGAGATGGGTATGACGTTACTGTCGAGGCGGCCTGACAAATGTAACGTCGCGACTTACAAGCAGCGCTTTCGCACAGTGGAGCCACGTTCCATGTCCAGAAGTTTAATATAGCTGACGTGTGCTCGTGAAGCGTAGACTTTGTGCAGCCAGTGCTTCTTTCCACCTCAACTATGCAGTGTTGATACTCGGCTAAGTAGCTGGCCGGAGGAAAATAAAGGCTTTGTGAGCGAAAAATACAAAAAGAAACAACAAAACTGCACTGCACAGTGCATAGCTGACACGTGCTGCACTTCGCAGAGGTCAAATTTCACCTGCACGTTGTCGACGTGACGTAGTACTCCCCTTGCCTCTTCAAGTCTTCCATGAGCTTATTGTAGGATAGTCCACAAAGAAGCACTTTCTTTAGTGCATCGTGCTGAGCGCATTTCAGTAATACGTTCAGGTCTGTGCGAAGAAAGAAATGTTAATAATTTAAGCAATGTGTCGGGTCAATGCATTGATTCCTCAGAGCAAATTCTTTCAAATAGGAGTAAAGGCTAGAATGCCTCTCCTAGACCATCGCCCTGAAGCCTCACGAGTTTGATTGACTAAATCCGCTTCGATACGTCCTAACTCCCTGCGCTCATTATGATCCTCTCTTTTCTTCCCAGTTGCTGACGTATATTATTCGGAATTAAATATGCATTAAATAATCTCCAACACTGGTTGTACGCCCTTAAGCTGCCTTTTTTTTTTTTTTGGCAGTTTGAAAAACCGCTACGCAATTTTATTTACAAGTTTGTTAGTTCACAGAGGACAGCAATCAGCAATGCTGCTTGGCAGAATTATATCACTATATAATATCAGTCCATCCGTGAAGCAAGGTAAGTAGCGTTCGGTGCTTTGAAGGGTGCGTAATTAAGGCATTTTGAAACTTTGTAGTTTGCAGGCCAGCAAGCGAGCACCGAACATGGAGACCGCTTCGTAAGCAGGAGGTACACAGTGTTTTAGGCGGAGGCTACGTCCTCACCGATGTCTTCTTCGGGCAGCGGCGTGCCGCAGGTGCTGCCTACTTACCGAACGGCTGAGTACAACGAGTTCTGAGCGTGTCCGTCATTAGCTCCGCCTGCATCTGCATAATGGAGCTGAAGCTGTCTTCCGTGAATGTGCACTCGTTGTCGGCTCGGGCTTCCATGAAGCACTGCGAAAATGAATCAAGAGCCCTAGAAAGTAAGAACGAAAGGCGATTTTTTTTTTTCTATCGGAAGAAGAAACAAGTGTTTATTATTTGATAATCGTTCAACTTGTCTGTACTTCAGCTTTATTAAAACGTCACATGCGCAGAAGTAGGGCTCTTGCTTAGCCTAGTTGGTGCAGGATTCGCAAAGAATACGGCGCGACGGACGAGGTCAACGAAGACACCGTTTGTGTACCTTCTTTATCCTGCTCCGTCGTGCTGTATTCTTTGTGAATAATGCGCACGAGAGAAGTTGTTTTATACAGCACTCAAGTAAGACGCAAGTAAGCGTAACGGAAACACTTCCACTTTTCATAAACATTCGAACTGGGCGTTTTCGACAGCCAGAACCTAGCAGGAAAGACTTGTCACTCTAGATGTCGCTCAGTATATTTATATAGCCCTCCCTTGGTGGGGAATGGATGAAAGAAAAAAAAAGAAAAACACTTCACTGAGTTTCATTTCAGTTGTATGAAAGCTATATGGCTCGGCGGTTTTATTGAGTCCTCTTAATTTTGAGGTCGGGACCTCAAAATTAGTGGGACGCTTAAGCTTCGCCTTAAGAATAAATGCAATAGCGTTTTTAACGATGCCTTTTCATTTCACAATTTTTCTAGCTTTTCTTCTTCAAATTATTATTAATGTTACCACAGCACACATCCCAAACACACGCTAGTAAATCATACGCACCATAACCCGTTCACTATGCGCCTCCCCAAACCACTTCGTACCAACGACCTTTCGTGGCTTATCGTGGAGTTCACACTGCCTAATCTGAAAATTGCTTTAAGTAATAGACCATGTATTTATCTTCACTGTTGGGAGGAGGTGTATTTTTTGGATGTCCCACAATGAACCATTAAAAAAAAAAAACATTTCCACTGCATCTGTACGGCATGAGGCATTTGTTCATTGAAAATGAGGATGGGTTCCCGTTTGATCAAACAGTGATGTAAGGGCCTCCATGGTATATGAAGCTCCAGAAAGCGGGCCATCATTCTGATCCCAACGCGCGACCAGCCCGCTTGTATTTCCGGGAGAATGTACACAGGTTTTTGGAAGAGTTAAAATCACAATCATGAGTACCTGACCGGGCAACCAGACTGGAAAATTTGATGTTAATGAGGGAATTTTAAACCTTACAAGGGCTGCCACGAAGAACTGGTAGATTACTGGCGTCAAGTTTGAGTGGATGCCCGTGTATGTTTGATGTGTTTTACTTTACCATGCATATTTAATCATTATAGTATTCACAACCCAAACATCTTTACCGCCTCAATTAAGGACTTTAAGCTATATTTTATCAATTCCGCACTGTCTCTCTGTACTTTCCGTTCCTTGCCTTAAACATTATTACAAGAATAGTCACTTCGTTTTCATTACGTTTTGCCATGTTTCGTGCATACTGTCACATTATTGTGGGCCGTTAATTTGCTGTGCTTGTTTTTAACTTGCTGTTTCATTTGTATATATGTGCTCTTTCTGCGCTTCACAATTTTTATGTTATATATGTATATCTTCGCCTTAATGTCACACGTCCTGTTGCTCTGCCATTACTGGGCCTCTGGCATCTCTCAAGCTATCGTTGTAGCTTTTCGCCCGAGGCCCATTTCCTGTATATTACTGGAAATAAATTTTTTTTTAAAATTTTTTTTCAGAAGTGTAGCAATAAAGAAAAAAAGAGTACCATCGTGGATTATGCGTTACGTGTGCGCCTGTCACGTGGGAGCCTGGGTTCGAGTTCTACTGGCAACAAATTCGCCTTATTCAATTCGGTATTTTTTTTTTTTCGACACGTTTTTCTCGATTCTGGATTACGGCGACGGCTTTTCAGCCCAATGAGCCCAGTACGCTAACGCGTAAGAACATAACGCTTGTTTTGCGGCACAAGCTTTCACTCACCGGCATTCGTCCACCTTGAGCGACAGCTTGTTTTGTAGCGTGTGGCTGCATTTAAGGTACCTCTGGAGGAGGCTTTTCTTCTTGCACAGAGAGGGCACTCCGGCCTCGGCTTTGTCCATTGGCGAGAAAATAAAACCGAGACGAATATTAATATTGAGAGGGTCGCCGGAGAAGGGGTAGGCAGCGAACGCGATGGTTAGATGGCATTCTCGAGGCATTGCAGATGAAGCTATGTGATGTTAAGAAGATAGTGAGAGACCGGAAAGCGTGGCGTGACATGGTCCATAGGGTCACGAAGAGTCGGACACGACTGAACGCCTGAACTGAACTGAACTGCACTGCACATGCAGAATAATGCGAGCGATTCAGTTTACTGGTTATAAGCATGCGAAAAACTAACGGTACCTTTTTTCTCAGCCAACGTCTTCTGCCCTGAAATGTCATACAATATTTCCAGTCATTAGACATTATCAAGGACGATGCTGCAAGCTATATACGGCTGCGGTATACGCGAGCGCGATTCATTATTTGCATCATTCCGGCCAAGCAGAAAGGTGAGAAGGTGAGACCTCAGAACATTAGTAAAAGTACTGTTTACTGCGTAACCCGGGCATTACACTAGAACAAGACATACACATTGTAAATAAACTTGTATTATCAAAAGGATTCACAGGTGGGAGCTAATATGCGTGTTTTCATTAAAAGCCCTGATTGACTCTACTTCGCTGTCTGTGCTATTCGTCGAGCGTGCTGTGTCACTCCACATTCGGACTGCAGAAACAGACCGCAGCACTGATAAGAGACTTCGTCTAGGATAGCAGGAACATGATTGCAGTAGTATAGTATTTTGAAGGAATCCCGTTCGTGAACCTAAACTACCGAAGCTAATGGATCGTAACATTGGCGTAAGGTCCCCCCCCCCCCCCCTCCCCCTTAACCGACGTTCACTAAAAGATAATCGATTGAGTTTCCCCAGCAACGTAACACGGTTTCCATTGCCCTAACAGATTGGAGCATAAAGAAGTCACCTAATGAATTCACTTTCATTTTCGTTCCTTGTCGAGAACGGCAGAGGCACAAACTCTCGACTATTATAACGGGAGCGCAAGCTTACCGTCTGGTTTGCATCGTGATGAGTACTTATCCTGAACGACGTTGGTAAGGTAGACGAAGTCTTCAAGCTCTTTCACGTGCATGCTGCAGTTGGTAGACTTCCGCGCTTGCTCGACGCATGAGCTGTGCCGGCCCACAAACCTGCATGCCGAGACAGACTGCGATGAGGGGGGAGCCGCGGATACGAGAATTATACTCCTGTCAAAAAGCTACAAATGTCGATAGCTGGACATGGTCAAAAAACTGTGTTTGCTTAACCTGGCGCACCTATATACTTCGCATCTGATTAAGCATGGAAACCCGGTGTAATTTAATTTTTAATGGGCAACGATGAGACACATTCGGCACCCATTACTCTTTTTTTTAAATATTTTTTGGCAAAATCTTGTGTACCAAAAAACAACGGACGAATCAGTTGCATAAATGGATACCAACCGTTCTTTGATTGTGACTGTAAGAGTGTGAATTAACTTGATGACACAACAGAGGGTAAGTAGTAACTAAGGGGGTTATAAAAAAAAATGCTGGAGGGGAAGTCGCCTATACCGGGCAATGTGCTGGGGTGAAGCCTCCGGCGGCCATCTTGAGCGGGCAAGAAGCGGCCTGCCAAGGGCTGGGGAGAACTGCTTACCGGCATTGCGAGTGTGTTTCTAGTGTTGAAAGAATTTTTAAGTTATGATGCAAGACTGTGGGCTATCAGATGAGCCGTACTGGACGTCTCAGAATCGATTTCAACCTCCCGGATTTTTAAAGATGTTGACGATATCCGAATTCTGGGCCGTTTTCAGCTTTACTCAGTGCAAAAGTCGCAGCTCTACCTCAATGTCAATCAATTGCAAGTATTAACTAAACAAAGTGAATTAACAGCTATTAAACTTTGTACTTTATGCGGCATCATCGAGTCATATATCATTAGATAGCTGATGCCGAGTATATTTGCATCCGGCTAAATTCAGGTCATTACTGCTAATTAGCTAATTGTGAATAAAAATTAAAATTCCTACTACAGCTACAAGTCGTTTATTGTTGGATAGCTTATGCCGAGTATAACTGCACTGGACTAACCGCATGTTATAATTAATTGCAGGTAATTAGTTAGTTGTGTTTGAAATTGAAATGTGTGCTATACTTTGAAATCATGTATCATAGCGTAGGTTACGTCAAGTACGCTTGTAGAAAACTGATGTCGTTAACTTATGATTAGTAATATTATTTAAAATTCAACATTACTCAAAAACGTCAGGTAATATATCGCTGAAATGGTCTCGACGAATGGAATCCTAAACCAAATGTTAAACAACGCAAAAGCCAAGAAAAACATAGCTAATGCTCGTCTATAACTCTGTTCAATCGAGTTAGACAGCCAATTTCTTTCCATTTTTCATATCTTCGATCGGCGTCGGGCCCATGGCCTGTGGATTAGCAGGTGATTGCCTTCGCAAAGACCTACAGCTGGAGTTAAATCTCTGTCTAAGGTTTGAAATATAACTAGTTGGACCTAAAGTAGAAAATAATATGCAGAATATTTGGCATTTCTTCATATTCTTTCAAGTTCTCAATTGAGATGCGGAAGCAAACAGTCATGTAAATTGTCAAAATAAATGCAATTCGAAGCTTGACAAAAAACAATGCATGCACCCAACCTGAGTAACAACTGAACTCAGTAGAATAAAAAAAAAAAAAAAAAAAAAAACAAGAGGAGAATAATAGCTTTCGATGCTTCACAGAAAGAAACCTATATACTGCTGTAAACAATAAATCTGACCATCACACTGATACCGGCAACTTCATTAAGTTGGAAAGCAGCAGGTGTCATCAAGTATTTATCTATTGTGACAAGCTAACAAAGAAAGAAAAGACAGCAAAGGATCTAGTAGGAAGATTTTTTTGGTGGGTTACACAATTACACAACATTGCCAATAATATGAACACGGACGTCAAACCATTTATATTTTGGCAAACATAATTTACTGGCTGAAAGATACTTATAATTGAAATAGCGAGTTGATAAAAAGCTCCCAAATAGTTAAGTTAGTAAATTATTGAAATTCAAGACGTGCTACTCTGCTGCAGTGTAAACAAGGCATGATCTCTTCGGAATACATTATTCACCAATATTTCCATGGTTTGGGTGAAGCCGAAAACCACACTGCGACATCATTACATGCATTCTTTTTTTTTTTCTCTAACTATAGGCAGTGGCCATGATCCCGATGCTGCATGCTGAACATTCATTGGTTCTTAAATAAGGTAAGCCTTGAAAGGACGGACCTCAGTTTGTCATCTGTACTAAACATATTCCACTCTTTTGTTATGTAATGAATAATGAGTTTACGTAGAGCCCTACTACCCCTTTACGAATCTTGTAGACATGCTTGCCCAAGGATTATAGTCTATGAGGTGCAGATTCAACAAAGAAAACATATTTCTCTCTGGCACTTCGAGCACTAAGTGCTTTGTTTTTTGATAAACTGTCTGAATGATTACAAGTTCTGCTTGCAACCGATGCAGCCCCTTCTCTGTTCGCTTAATCAGCAATTACTAAATTGTTTTCTTTAAATTAAAGGGCTGCTCCTTAGTGCTATGAACGCGAAATCAATTCACCAATCTAACTCAAATAGCATAACCCAAATTAGTCACCTTTAATCCAACCTAATCAATATTATTTCAAAGCGATCCCCTTAATCCAACGCAATCAACCTTAATCAAACGTAATCCGTCATAATCTAAATTAATCCAAAGTAATAATCCTTGATCTCCCGTAAACTGCCATATTCCAGTTTAACCCACTCTAATCTAGCATAATTGACCCTAATCTAATAATACTGCGCCTAATAAAACCTAATACGCCCTAATCTTCTCTTACTAACTAACTAACCTTATTAGTATAACTTAATGAAACCTAATCCAACTTTCTCCGCCTAATCCTCCCTTTTCGAACCATAATACAAATTTATCCCCACTTTATCCGAATTAAAACTTTATTCATCTGCACGACATTCGATTTCACAGCCTCACAAGCACCACACAATGCTTCCAAATTTTTCGACACGTTTTTCTCAATTTTAGGATACGGCGACGACTTTTCGGCGGAGCGATCATTGTACCCTTCCCGTAATAATCGCGCGCATATTCAACAGCTATTTATACTTTAATACTTAGAAGGAACTGTGCTGAGCCTATATACTGCTTACCGGCTCCGGTAGCCGCTTCGGGAATAGCAGAGCCAGCACAGGTCATATGCGTAACCATACCGTTTGTACAGTCCAGTCAAAGAATTCTGGAGTAAAATGAACCGAACACAAGCGGCCCCCGCCTTTTGCTTGCCAGCCCTCGCGGTGAGCAACTCGTTCCCAAAGTGTTCGCGCCTCAGGAACCCTTGAAAACCTTGCAGCAAAGAAACAGCCGCTTATATGCTCGCACGAAAGCGCCGAAATGCAAGGAGCACGGTCATTTTGGAGTGAGCTGTAACGAGCGCAAGTTGTGAAATATGACCCCTGGTGTTGTTTTTATACGGTTCGTACAACCGTAAGCCATGCATGAACCATCAATGTTTGTCTTGATCGCGTTACATGCCGCGCATGTGAATAACCTCCCCTTCGCTGCTCGCTCAGCGGGTGCGCTCTGCGGCATCTGGCTGATTTTTCTGCCCCCCTCAAGATGGCGTCGCGAAGGCTTCACTCGATGGGCGCGCTTTCCCCCCAAGCAGTTTTTTTTATAACCTCCTTGGTGGCAACGAACGATCCGACCCTAAATAGCTGTTATGCGGTTCAGTAACGTTATCGCGTTTCTTCAACTATCAGAAGGAGTATCTTAAGTATCTCCCAATTTTTAAGCCGAAAGCCTTACTTGCCTAATTGGGGGCGTGACCAGGGAGTGTAAACAAGACGTGATACAAAAAGAAAATAAAAAACACATTACATATTTAGGAAAATTGTGACGCAACTGTTTTTGTGCAGCATTAAGGGTGGCGTCATACCATTTCGCAGCCAATTCAGCATCTAACTGCTAGTCAAGTTGGAGGCTAGTTTGAGAAAGGGATGCGAACCGACGACATATGTACCTCCAACTGCATGCCGCTAATTGTAAGGGTACCCATCTAGAAGTGATTGCAGGCAATGCGCCTTTCCTTTCATCAAAACTAATAAAATTTCATTTCGGAGAAGGCACCTTTTTTCAAACTTCGTGCAATTCCTCGGTGTTAAACCGCCAAGAAGCCTATGGCAAACAGCGCTTTCTCTCGTGTTAATCGGTTTAAGCAGAGTTACGAAATTAAACCTCCGGCTATTTTTTTTTTATTTACGCTTAGATTGACTTCACACTTCGGTACTCACAAGCATGCTTGGGTGCTGTCCTTTGACATGGCAGAACTTGAGAAGAAATTGACCACACAGTATGAAAATAGTTTGACGAGCTTCCTGTACGAGCAGCCGGGTGGAGGCAGATTTTCTGTTGTGACGAGAAGAGGAGAGTATATTAAGCCACGAAAAAAAAAAAATAAAAAAAAATAAACGGTGATAGCCGTAGACTGCTTCTGTTTTCTTATGCCGGAAGCATCAGTTATGTGCCAAAATAATTGACGTAGTATCTCCTGCACTCAGCGTTCCCTTCTTTGGTGGATTATATATATATATATATATATATATATATATATATATATATATATATATATATATATATATATATATATATATATATATATATATATATATATATATATATATATATATTCCGCTAGAATAAACTCCTGTAGTTTAGTGAAGCAGTGGTGAGTCTCAAGTATCGGCTTCCAGAAATGTTCTTATCAGTGGAATGTTGAATAATTGATGTGAAATGCACATTCGCCCTGCAGGTCCTCACATGGGAAAATGTTTTGCTCGAAAAGCATGTTTGTCATGAACTCCTTCGCTCTCTTACAAGGTACTGCTGCGGACATAAGCACGGACCACGCTATATTAATCCCCATCGGATTAATCCCCATCGGACATTAAAAAAAAAACTGTTTTAGAGCGCACCTCTTTGGCGCCCGCTCCTGGGTTTCGTGTCGTCGCCGCCGTCGGCGTTGTCCCTCGTAACCAGCTCCACTTTTGCTTCCACCTTCCTTCCTTCTCTTACGGCTCAATTCAGGTATCCACAGAAACAAGTGCGACAGATACTTCACCTTTCCATTTCTATGAACCAATTATGAAAGGAACGCTTCAGAGCTCAAGTGGAGTTTCACTCCCACTTTCCTTCCTTCCCTTACGGCGCGATTCATGTGCCCACAGAAACAAGTGGGACAGATACTGCGCCTTCCCACTCCTGTGAGCCAATTATGAAAAGCACGCTTCAGAGCTCAAGTGTAAGACGTGACCACGCATGAGACACACTACAAAGATAATTCGTTTATAATACGAGCGCCCACACCGAACTGCCGGGTAACATGTGCACTAAGCGAGAATTCACACACTCACAGAGAAAAGCACCATATTTCGATGTTGTTTACGTGTATACAGCTAGTTCACCACGATAAAAAAAGAAAAAAAAAACTTCGATTTTCAAAAAATGTCTCTAATAGCATCGTTTCAGCATCGCCCGTTTCTGGGTTTCGCGTCGTCGTCACAGTCGCCTTTCTCCATCGTAACTAGTCTGTAATCGAATTCTTTGCCTCAATCTATTGAAACATTAAACAGCTGATGAGCTGCTCTCAAAGTTTGCATTAGAGAGTACCGTAATCGTCGCCATTTTTTTTTTTTTTTTATCCATTAGAAAGCAGCCAACACCCAAGGATGGCAAGAAGACCTCACCGCGGGTTGCTGCGAGTGATATTTATTGCGGAGAGCGCCCGTATCCGAGCGCTTCAAGCTTCGCTCCTAGCGCGCCGCCTGAAACTGGCTTGACCGTCGTTGTAAATTGCGCGGTGCGTGCCATGGAAAACCAGCAGAGATATTCGAGCACCATCGCTCCCGCGCAACAGTCCACTACAAACAACTAGAAGTATACCATGGGGAAAATAAGCCACCAAGAGCTACCAAGGCAAAATGCCAGATAACCAGACGATGCAACATTCAAAACAGAACCAAGAGCCATCACCTTCGTACCCTCTAGAAAAGTGAACATACGTGGTGTTCAACTTTGAATACCGTTTTCTTTCAAAACCGTTTTCTGGGCTCTAGTTGACCTTGTGGAGCTAATTTCTATACGACTGCTCGGTCTGTTGTCACCCCGTTAGTTTTAGTGCGAATGCAGTTATCCAGCCATCCTTCTGCTCCAATTAGTTTTTGTGATGCCTGCATGCTTGGTTGCCATAACAACTGCGACGCCAGCCGTTGTCGAGCCACCGAAGCGGCGATTACAGCATGCACAAACACCCTCCTCACTTCTTGCGCGTCTTGCGCAGCGTCACTAACGGATCTTGATGTGGCGTCAGATTCCCCTTCTTTCGTATCAAAATTTAAGATGCAACGACGTGTGCGCCTCCAATTGTATGCCGTGCAATAAAGGCGTTCGACGCTTTGCCAAACTCTGTGCCACTCTCACATTGGTGAACCGCAAAGCAAAACCATCAAATGAATCCTATGGCTCGTGAAGGTGTGGCCTAGCGACAATAAGAACTGAAGAGAAAAAGTGAGAGGCAGAAGTTGGTGTTACGGGCTGCTGAAACACCACAAGAGCAGGCTGCGAGGCTGGAGGCTGACCGTAATCGAAAGCGTGTTAAGAGCGCTGTTCTACTGGAACGTCGTACCGCTTTCGCACGGCCATCGATTGCTTAAATTATCTTTCTTCTGACATTTCTGTTATGGGCTAAGCGTGCGTTTTTGTTTGTTTGTTTTTTCGGGTTATCCGATCACTCAAGCGTTCCTAGTTTCCGTTTCCGTACGCTGCTCAAAAGCTCAGTTAACTGCAGTATGGTCTTGTGCAGTCTTGCATCAGTGAAAAATAGGCAATCGTCAACCTCCCGCATCATGAATCGGATCACTTCAGCCGCCATCCTCGCGTATCTTAAGAGCTGACGTTTGTTTTCCTCACGTTTGCTGTAAGACGGGTAGACACCGTGTTTCGTCTTTGGCGACAACTTGCACGCTGACTTGCTCGCGTCGCCTACAAGCATTTCCTGCATCGTCACCATTTTCGCAGAAAGCCCATCTGGATTCTTGCAGTCGCTTCTTGAAATTATTTCGTTCGTGCATTCGTTTAGTTCTTTAATCGCTCTGCCAGAGAGAAAGAGAAAGAGAGAAGGGAGGGAGGGAATAAAACTCAACATGGAGCACGTTCAGTGCCACCCGCAACGATATGTCAACATAACATAGAAATGCAGAAAAATGGCAGCAGAGCAACTAACCCACACACTTCGTCGTTCTCGGATGCCCTTCTTGCTAGCATCTTGAGAGACGGTGTTGAAGGGAGCGTGTCGTTCCCTGCAAGATTGTACCCCTCTTGGTGTTTGGCAAAGTGTCTTTTCCAGATGACCATCTTCCACAGGAAGTTTGAGCCGCAAGTAAAATAACGGCGCAAGACATCTTCCACAAGGCACATTTTTGTCTGTTTCATTACTGGCGCTGCGAAAGGTTAAAAAAAAAAAAAAAAAGCATTGCGGCACACTTAATTACCCATAATAGTTTACACGACCACTTTGCCGTGTGGACATTATGCATGGTTGCTTAGTAATGGCTATAATAATTAGCACTACTCAGCAATAATAGTTAGTATGCCCAGTTAGTAATGTTATTTAATAGTGGGGAACAATATAGGTAAGCAGTAGTTTTTTTGAGCAGTGATTACCAGTCGTGTTATTTAGTGGTCTTAATTTCAACTGACTGCTTCTGTGAGGTAATTCTATAAAGGAATCGCATAAGGCCTCTAAACTATCGCGCCGAACAAAAACGGCCCACTGCTCTAGGGGTAATCCGGGCTGCCAGCAAAAGAGAAATACAGAGCTTCTGTTCCTGCTCGACCACTTTTTCTTTTCCACGCCTATGTTAAGCGGCGCATCGCAAAAGAATTTGTATGACGTCGCGACATGTGACGTCTTCACTGTGTTGACCAATGAGGAAATGTCATTACGACGCCAGGTTTGTCGGCTAACGTGGACTCTATCGCTACTGCGCTAACATCACAGCCGATTACAGTTATTCTCCATCCTCCTTCCGCCCCTCTCCCCCACTTTTTCACTTAATGTGGAGATGCGTTAGTATTGATACCCTTTACTGCAATCGTACACGCTAGTTGCTAAATAACATCCGGTAATGCAGCGTAATTTTGGAATAACCAACAAACTTGTAGTTAAACTGAACGTAGATTCCCATATAGGTAGCATGGTTTGCAAATCTGGCATAGGGCTCAGTGTTCTAGCCGCCTTTTGTAAATGTAGCTTGAAGAATGGCATGCATTGCGATTCACACATGCTACTACCATGTTTACTAGGGTGGGCATCAGCCATGCCGTCTTCGCTGTACGCCATGGCCCAGTGCTGAATATCAGAGACAGCGCCTGCAGCACCATGAAAAGAGACAAAAATGTTCGGTAACAGCAGTGAAACACTGCCAACGTACGCCACTGCAAGACGGGCAATTCGTTTGCGAGCCTTTGTCCGGAATGGACTGGCATTGTTAAACGATAGTGATGGCATTTTCGAGAATACTACGTTACATATTGTAGTTACTTTAAAAATACGCGGCCTACGACGCTCGTGACTGCAGCGGCTGCGCGGCCGTCTATAAGCGTTGCTGTACATCCAGCGCACGGAAGCTTCATTTATTTATTTATTTATTTATTTATTTATTTATTTATTTATTTATTTATTTATTTATTTATTTATTTATTTATTTATTTATTTATTTATTTATTTATTTATTTATTTATTTATTTATTTATTTATTTATTTATTTATTTATTTATTTATTTATTTATTTATTTATTTATTTATTTATTTATTTATTTATTTATTTATTTAATTATTTATTTATTTATTTATTTATTTATTTATTTATTTATTTATTTATTTATTTCCGATACCCTTATGGTCCCCAAGGCATTATTGAGGGGAGTGGTACAAAAATATAAAATCAAACTGGTGAAAAAGAAAACGCATACACATGCCTACAAAAATTGATAACAATGATAGCGGAAAAGAAAACGAAAAAAAAAAACTGCCTGCAAGAAAATACATGTTTCGAAAAAGTGATACAATACAGTGATTGGAAAGAATAATAACGAAAAAACGAATAAATTAACCAAAACAGGCCAAAAAAGTAGCAGGCAAACACAAACATATTGAACCATTCGTAAAATCATTGAGCAAAGCAACTGGGTACGAGAGCAGAATGCTATAAATGAAACAAATACACACAAAAAAGGAACAGAGCTAAATGGACAATATTCGAAACGAAGGGAACCGATTGAGGCTATGATAAACCATAATATAATGATAATTTTTTTTTAACTCCTCAGCGTCATTTGTTGCTACAATACCTTGTGGTAGGTGTTTCCACTCCGATGATGTTTTTGCAATGAAATAATTTATGCAGAACGTTGTACGGCAACGGAGAATGCAAGTGATCGATACGGGATGATACATACGTTAGCGTAGTGATCAATGCATCTTTAAGAATGGAGTTCATGTAAATTTAAAAAAAATAGACACAAACGTGACACTTTCTGCGCAGAGCAAGATGCGTTAATGATAAGCTATTTTTAATGATATCGATACTTTGCAACGAAAACATTGCACGGCAAGCGGCAAGTTCCGTCAAGCGGGGTGCTGCGGAACATTGACACTGATAGCCAATGCAACGTTTTGTCTCTCATCATGGCTTTGTTTTCTTCCAAAAATCGCGCATCACCCATGACCATAAAGGCACACATACGCATAAAATTCCTTCGCACTTGTGCAGAGCAAGTGGTTTTCAGTCGGCGCACATGCATCAAGGAACGACTGAGGACTATTCATCGTATCTTCCTCGAAGAATTGTTCAAGTAGTATTGCCGCCTGTTTTTGCACCAAAGTGGGCGCTATTTTATAATATTGAGCAGCCACAACTGCGTGAAGGATCAAAAGAACGAATATCGTGTGTGCTCGCATGCATGCCCGCATTCAACCACATAAGCCCCTGACACACTTCTTCGCGTTTGACACTAGAGTTTAAAAGTAAGTCGGATCGGCGTTACAACTAGCCATCACACGGCTTCACTGTTCACGCAGTGACTCGTTATGCAGCAAAAATAAAATTAGCTGTCTTAGGTTTTGGCTCCGGCGTAGCACTGCGTTCTCTCGAAGGCTTAGATAAATCTCTTTGTAGACGTATATACACCTATAAGCTGGAATTTGTAAGCCATGGTTAAGACCGAAGTAAAGCTGCTTGAAACATGGATTGGGAGCTTTCATGGTATTCGGTATTCCGGGTTTAACGTCTCGAAGCAAGACATGTTTTTCTTTTTTTCTTTCTTTCTTTTTTTTTTTTTTTTTGAGGACTGCGTTAGATGGGGGTTTTGAATTGATGTCGAGTACCTTGGGTTTCTTACCGTGCGCTCAAATCGCATAGCACACGGGCGGCTTTGCCTTTCATCTCCATCAACATGATCCCATTAACTGGGAATCAATTATAGCAGCCGGAAACCAAAGCTACCGACCCACCCATGACGGGTATTTCTATCATTGCCGCCGCACCTTGAACAGCACTGCATACAAGTTTAACTGTGAAGCTGAGTGAAGTCCGTTTCTTTGCTTTTTCCTTAACATTTCTCCGTTATTTCTCACATGAGTCACAATAATGGATTTCTTTACTGAAATGTTTTAGTGATGTATGCCTGATCGATATCTGAATCCTCTTTTGCACGGTCATAAACATTGAACAACTGGTCATTTATAGCAGCGTACCTTTCAGGACTGGCGACGACGTGTTGTAAGCGGTGATGTTAGCGCAACGTACAGAGTGTTTCTTCACGGACTGAGCCAGAAAAAACTCCATGTGTGCCTTCAAGTTTTCATCCTTTGTGCAGTTGGTGTCCTTCAGAGCGACTTGGCCGCAGTCCGCATACGTCTTCAACAGTCTGAGCTCAGTATGAGAGGAAAGAAAGATGTCAACGCACACTAGTCGGCAGATCGGTGGCAAGAAAAAACAACTCACTCGCACACTGTCGCAGGCGTCAGCGACTTTCCTTCGATGTGGAAATGAAAGGCTGAGCCGCACTTGAAGAAAAGCTTGACGGCACGAACCCGCAAGCAGCTATGCTCAGCGTCCACCTGGAGTGTCAATAGATCTGCAAGGGTGCAAAAAAAAAAAGAAAAAAAAAACGACAGTTCTAAATAAGAGGCTGAGAAACGCGAACAAATAACAGGGCAACATGAAATTAAAGAGAACTGAACAACGATTCAGGGGCAGCTGAGGTTCATTCTCTTTTGCGTCGCTATCTTCTTCTCCTCATATTACCTGGGAGCAAAACAGAAGCCACATTTGCAAACATGCTGTTTAAAGTTAGTGTCTCCAGTAGAATGCATTCCTCGCTCTTCGCAAGTTAATAGTTATTATAGCGCGCCACTGCAGAATAGCAAAAATAAAATTGGTATCTATGATTTTTACGAAGTGGCAATATGGGCAGTATAGGACTCGTTCGAAACATGGGCTTCCAATCACAGCGCTAGTTCCCGATGTCAAGGTACGCACCTCATTGAGGGGCATCTGGCATGCGTGACTGATGCCCCTCAGTCGCAAATGTTCTCTAAAAACGACATCGCTTTTATGTAACACATGGCAGAAATGTCGCCATCTGCTTAGAGCACGTGCTTAACGCAGCCAAAAAAAAAAAGGAGGGGGGGGGCATCAGCCTTCGTGCCTGATGCCCTACCAGCGTGTTGTTCCTACCGCGATGTCAACGCGCATGCACCCCTGCTAGTAATGTCGGCTGAGGACTGAACATTGTTAACCTGCCGTTTTGAGCCTGTGCATCTGATGCCGTCTGCAAAGGATGACAACCAAATAGAACCAAGGTAAAGCGTTTTCTTACCGCTTTGAAGGTTGCAGGAGAGCTTTTTGTCGGCCACCTTCGTTTTGATGAGATTCGATTCAGAACTGATGAAGAACGGGTTTTTCGTGCAGGTTGTGGTTTTCAGTGCAAGCGTCACGCAGTCGACATAAACCTGCATAACGCTGCGCGCAAAGAAGTACCGTGTGACTGGTGCATTCGGTTCCGTGCTACACGCGCACAAATCGCGTGAATACAAAATTCTCTGTAAACCAGCTGCTAGCGATCATAGTCACATTTGATGCGCACTGCACTGACATCTAATCTGCACTGACATCGCAGCACACGAGTGCCTAGCGTTTCGCCGCCATTTAAAAGCAGTCGCCGAATTCGATAGAGCACTCAATGAGGGAAGCCGTACTTCTGCACAGACAGAACTTACAGTTCTGAACGCTCGGTTGACGAAATCAATTGGGCACAGTGGAAGCCAGATCTTTGACGTCAACAATTTTTGCTTTCGCCATAGTTGCTGCTGGGTCCCGCACAAGTTTCAGGCTCGTTTTCCTTACAGCCTGGGCTGTCATCATTCCCACCTTTTACCTCTTTTCTCTAGAACACACATGCTCACACACTCTGTTGGAAATGAGTCTACCCTGCCGTCTGCGCCTGTTCATTCCCTCCGTCCGGACACCGGACACCACAGCTTCATGCTACGATTCATGACAATCAAATAAATGGCGCGATTTGCACGCAACAATTTCAAAACTAAATTAAGACTATTAATGAATGGCAGTGACAGCTGCAACATAACTTGATAACGCCTTATCTTTGTGGTGGTTTTTTTTTTATTTTTTTTTCGTTGGCGCAGAACAGCTTAGTGCACCAAAAGCGCAACATAGTGTGGGGGCATTGTGTGTACAAAGGTATCGCTGATAAAATGATAATGCACTGTGGCACATGCAGAAAAAAAAAAAAAAGCTCAGTGTCGACGCTAAGAACGCTTTTCGCGACCGCACAAGTATACCCCTTCCGCGACGGTCTCCCAGTGGTCCTCGTCTGCACCTCAGAAGCTATAGACACTCACTGGCAGTCGTTACCGTTCCTCCCGGCGAGGAAATTCACGTCTTTATTGCAGTCTCCTCTTCTCCTGGAGAATTCTCT
This sequence comes from Amblyomma maculatum, assembly GCF_055883805.1. Classification (NCBI taxonomy): domain Eukaryota; kingdom Metazoa; phylum Arthropoda; class Arachnida; order Ixodida; family Ixodidae; genus Amblyomma; species Amblyomma maculatum. The sequence continues at coordinate 203,610,933 of NC_139344.1, read as the reverse complement.
GTACTGACATTGTTCCACTGCAAGAGGAAAAGTGAGAGCGAATTAGAGCTGCCGTGGGAATTCAATCGGTATCACGGTGGTAGCGTTATACGCGAAGCAGACACTGATGAACGCGCACTTTCTCGCTTCAGGCTAACTCGATAAGCATGATGCTGAGTTGGTCCTCTGGGTGGTTTGGTTTGGTTTATGGGGTTTAACGTCCCAAAACGACCCTGGCAATTAGGGACGCCGTACTGGAGGGCTACGGACATTTCGACCACCTGGGATTCTTTACCGTTAATAGACATAGCTCGGCACATGGGCACCTAGCTTTTTGCCTCCATCGAAAAGCGGCCGGGATTCGATCCCGCATCCTTAGACACAGAAGTCGAACGCCTTAACCACTGCACCACCCCGGCGGGGCCCCTCTAGATTGTTCGAAAACGAATTTTCGGTAAGGTTATGTTTAAATGTAAACCGCATGAGCTGCAGTGCAGTGCATCGACTACAAAATAAATTAAACCACTTTCCGTTGCTAATAAACAGGCGACATGTTATTAAGCTTTGTACACTAAGGCATGCCTTCAAACGCGCTGTGAAAAATGACGTCGGTTTCGCGTTTCTCGCCGTTTTGTAGATGGTGTCTTGAGTAGCTGCTTTCACTGTGCTCACCCCAGTACCGCCAGCCCTGCGCGAGTGCATCCCGTAGGTTGAGAAGCCTCGCATACGCGTCATCGCCGCTTATTTATACCACGCGGTTCTTAGTATTTCTGTCCAAAACCTGAACCGCTGTGAGTAGATCGGAGAGGTTCGATGCAAAGAAGACGACTACAGTAGCCAAGAATATCTGTACGCGATTGATCCAACATACGCTTCGCCTCCCTCAGTAACACCCAGACGTGTATCTTTTGAAGTTCTTTGGTAACGCTTCGTTGATGTTCTATAGGTGTCATTATTCAAAGTATAGGTAAACTTAGGCACGAACAAAAGTAGACGGAGCAGCTCTCCTGACCTTGTTTTGATGATACTACCACGCATGCGCGTGCCATATCTGCATAACGGTGCTCATACCATGCTTCGTTTATTTGAATTGCCGTCGCTATGCGTATCAAGACAGGCTTACCTTCTCGACCTCGCAGGTTTGGTGCGTTCTGTATGCTGTCGCCGACGCTTGCACAGGTCATCGCGATTAAGGCGTAGGTCATGAGGCCGCTCACTGACATCGCTCCGGAGGGCTGGCCTGCGCACAGGGACGACCTAAGGTTCACTTATATTGTGCTGATTATTATAACTACGGCATATACCATCGTTTTACCTAGTACTTTTATTTACCACTTTCTCGGCTCAAACTTCAATACATCTTATCTGTAACCGTCTGTGTCTATGAGGAGGGTTCCGCATCGCGCAAACGAAAAACACACATAAAAGTTGGGAATATCGCTAAAAAAGAGATCTCAACTGCGAAAAAAAAAGCTTTCACTCTAGTGACAAATCGCTGTTCCGCTTTCGTGGACACGCGCTCTAAATCGCGAAAGGCTACATCATTTTGTGCGAGACGCTCGCTGAAGCAGACACGGAGCATATTGAGGAACCCTTGCACCAGTCGTTCTGCAGTGGCACAGAAAGAATAGAAAGTGTCGGTTCTGTCACGGTACGATAGTTTGGCTCTTGCTTGTAACTCGCACGTCCTTTACAAGCAATGGCAGACAGCGATGGAATTAAAGAACCAAACTACGAATGTTTTGTCGGAGTTACTTTTGAAGAAAATCGTGCAAAAGTATTGAGCTACCTGGTGCGCGGAATAGTGTTATCCATCAAGCGAGCACGCCAAGCGTTAAGCTCTACGCGAAAAGACGGCGCTGGACAGCTCTGAAAGCAAGGGCCCACGTAAAAGATTTCCATCGAAGCGGAGGTGATGCGGCCAGCAGTGTAAACTTTGTCAAGAGTCCTAGACAGACTTTCAATCTTCTTGAATATCTCGTTCCCGAAGGCTCTTTTCCAACCCTTTCCTTTAATATAAAACGTCAATATAAGTGGAAATTGGTATGCAAAAAAAAAAGGGGGGGGGGGGGGCAAAATCGTCGTCATGATGCGATGTCCAAACATATAAAAATACAGTCGATCCCCGATATATAGAACCTGTATATTTAAAATTACTGCTTATATCGAACTCTCAGATTGTTTACTTTAAAATTCCATGCAAAAGTATAGGAGTTTTGCTCGCGTACATCGAACTTTCGCTCCACGGAACATTTGATATATTGAACTGCGCATCACGCCCCTGCAAGTGTTCTTGTCTTAATGGCGTCCCTTCGATAATTTTTTCCGCGCGGAACCGGGTCGGCTACATAACTTTGTGTACCTTTTGACAGCGCTAACGCTGTAAAACCGTTAAATAAGGTGAACATCGAGTTCGCTTGAAAGTGGCCTTCTGCCTTGCAAACTTGTTTCTAACGTGGCATTGCTGTCATGGGGAAAAGCCAAAATTCAATGCACGAGGTGTCGTGCGGTGAAGCCAACCGTGACGACCACAGGCTTGCAGCGGCTTTCGCGTGGCCTGCTTGCTATATCTTAACTGAGCTATCATGGCGTTCATGGTGTGCGAGTAGCATTATTATACCTCCTATGGTGAGCAGTGGCGTTTCCCAAAGCACCGTCCACAGCAGCTTTCACGTGAACCCCAAGTTCCCCTTACCAAAAATATTTCCCCATTTCTTAAACTAGACTCAAACCCACGATCTTTAGGTCGCAAGCCAGGCGGTTATCGGTCACCGTGCCACCGACTAGGCCACGTAAAACGTTGACTTTGCTGAAGTACGAGGGAGGAGGGGGTTTGATGTGGGGGTGTGTGTGTATGGTGCTGGCTTAATTGTTTCGTTTAGTTTGGTTGGGTTTGGTTTATGGGGTTTATTGTTTTAAAGCGACTCGGGTTATGAGGGACGACGTAGTGGAGGGCTCGAAAGTTTCGACAACCTGGAGTTCTTAACGAGAACCGACACCGCGCGGTAGGTATACACGGGCGCCTTGCTTTTCGCCTCCATCAAAAAGGAGCTGCCGCCGCTGGGATAAAACTCGTGTGCTTGGGATCAGCACTCCAGCGCCCAAGCCACTGAGAACAGACTGCGTGTGAAGAAGAACCGCTTCAGGGAGTCATCAACGCTATCGTGTCATGCCCTTAAGGCTTAGATGACGTGTCCGCCTTTTTTGTTTTAGCCTTCGAGCAGTACACTTCTGCAGATGATCAGTTGTACGGCGCTATAGACGTCTGAGCTAACGGGTTGTGCTTCCAGTCAACATTGGAAGTAAACCGCGCACAGAACAGCACTGGGTGCCAAGTGCTTATTTTTGTGCACCGATAAGCTACGGACCTAATCTAGGCGTTTGCTCCACCCGGATCAGTAAAACAAAAGCACACACAAATTGTGCATAGCGACGTTCTCGCCCACCTTTTCGCATGTTGCAGTTTGATCACAGGCCCCTCCTGCCGGCTGTGTCGCCTTGCATTCCTGCAAAGCCCGCACGGGGTTGATGAGGCCGACCGGCGAGGGGACACGAGGTGAAGATACCTGGTGAGACTCGTTCTGTGGGCGCCGCGTCTCAGGACACACGGACGTTTACGCTGTGTTTGTGCCTCCTTGCTTCGGAACGGCAGCCACGCTTGCCTCCATGCGCGCGTGCTTGCCACGCGTGATGATGATTGCAGTCAGGATGCTTATTTCTGGCATGCGGTCGTCGTTTTCTCTTTCCCGCCTTTGTTGGCTATCCTCCAGTCCTCTAGTCTTTTCTCGCTTAGCGGAAGTTAAAGCAGGCGAAAGCGATGCCATTGCTATTTCGTTTTCATTAAAGGTTTATTTCATTTCTCATTATAATTAGACCTCTGCCATTTGCCGCTGCTGCCACTGACCCCGGGAGAAGGGCCACATTAGCCGCCGCCCATGATGCCAGCGAACCACAGCATTGTATACGAACACGTCCCGCGTCCATGTCTGAGTACCGACGCCGATAAATGACGGAGCACGGCGACGCTGTTGACACCGATCTTTCATTGGCGTTAATTCATGCGTTTCGGCAGCGGGCACGGTTAGTCCGATGAATTTCGTCATGACTGATGTCGTAAAACGTAGTACCATGGGAAAATACAGCCGTCAGAGTCGAATAATGAAGGCTGATTGTACAGAGCGCGACTGGCGGCCGATTGTCTGTCGCACGCTAGGCTATCACGATCTCAGATGCGCATGAGCCAGTCCTGAGCCATTCTCGGCGGAATTGACACCTTGATGCCTAAGAAAGAAAGAAAGAAAGAAAGAAAGAAAGAAAGAAAGAAAGAAAGAAAGAAAGAAAAAGAAAGAAAGAAAGAAAGAAAGAAAGAAAGAAAGAAAGAAAGAAAGAAAGAAAGAAAGAAAGAAAGAAAGAAAGAAAGAAAGAAAGAAAGAAAGAAAGAAAGAAAGAAAGAAAGAAAGAAAGAAAGAAAGAAAGAAAGAAAGAAAGAAAGAAAGAAAGAAATCATGCACGGCCAAACCAAGTAAGCACCATGGTCAAACTTACCTCGTAAAGAAGGGTACAACAACGCGCAAGCTTTCTGCGCAGTTTCAGCACAAATGAGCCTCCGGTTGAGGCGGGAGAATTTTTCAAACGGGGGTTCGATAAAGTTTCAGAACACTGTACAATGAGCCAGCGCCACACACGAAAAAAACTATGTAAAAGATTAATGTTAATGTTCAACAGCCTTGGAAAGAAACAGCATTTTGCGATAGGTAGTCAGGGGGCTGGAAGTGGTGAGGGAATACGTTTTCTTAGGACAGGCAATAGTAGCCGCAGGTCCGGACCACGAAAAAGGCAAAGAACTAGAAGAATCGAATTGGGCTGGAGCGCGTTCGGCGAATACTGTCAGATTATCAACTGTTGGTTACCCGTATCCCTCAAGAGACAACTATATAACAGCTGTATCTTAACCGAACAATTATCCCTGGGAGAGAAACGCGGAAGCTAGCGAAAAGAGGTTATGGAGGACGCTCGGAAGAAGCATCATGGCCAGCGGAAGACGGGGAACAAGAGGCGACGGTACGGCGCCGGTTGGCCGGCAGCTCGAATCTGCGGGGGGTCTCTCTGCTCCGCGCCGCTTTCGCTAAGTAGACATTCGAGACGTCCTGCCGGCTACCCGGAGCGAGGGCCTCCACGGGCTCCCAACAGATGCCGAAGACACGCTCTCTATTCGGTTCGCGTTCATTTCGCGTGGAAAATAAAGGTCAGCTTTGATCCTGCGTTCTGTGTGGACGTGATTTTTTTCTGGCTCGATCCAGCACCGTGATCGCTACAATTGCAGAGCACTCAGAGAGCTTTAGAATAAAAATTAGTAAATATAACGTCAAGAGACAAGGATGGGGCCGAATGTGTCGATGAACAAACACCGGTTAATGACATTCTGATCGAAATCGAATGGGCATAGGCAGGTCACGTAATGCGACGACAAAATAACGGGTGGTCTCTAAGGGTAACAGACTGGATTCCAAGAGACGGCAAGCATACCAGAGGGCAGTAGAAAGCTAGGTGGGCAGATGAGATTAGTAAGTTAGCAAAGATGAAATGTACGCAGCTGACACAGCGCCGATATAATTGCAGGGAGATTAGAGAGGCATTTGCCCTATAGTGGGTGTAGTCAGGCTGATGATTGTGTTTATTATTATTATTATTATTATTATTATTATTATTATTATTATTATTATTATTATTATTATTATTATTATTATTATTATTATTATTATTATTATTATTATTATTATTATTATTATTATTATTATTATTATTATTATTATTGATATCCTGGAGTGCATCCTTCTGCGAATTCCGCGGAAGATCATGAGGGAATCAATTTCAAGTTTCTCTGCTTCTGTATTCTCACTCCCCTTTGGAGAGAATGCAGAGGCATTGTTTAGTTCTCTTTGTCCTCATGCTGTGGTATTCGGCCACTCGTTTTCTTCCTCTTTATTGGAGCGTCATAATCTGAACGGCCCTTTTATCCCATATTCCTCTTTCAAGTCATTGGTATTTACTTCAATTGTGCCTTTCCTCCTGCTTTTATTTGCCTACGTTCTCAAAATTGTTTTTAGCCCCGCCGTGGTGGTGCATTGTCGAGACGCGGTAGCACGCAATTGATAAATTAAACCCCGGTGAATCCCCTGGACCGAACGGGTTCAGTGCGACTTTTTATAAAGTACTTAAACACGAAATAGCACCTGTCCTAACGGTAATCTTTAACGAAGCCTTCAAAGAAAAGGTTGTTCTTCCGTCATAAGGATCGTCTCACACTGTGCTCATTCCGAAAACAAATGAAATAAGTAAGTTAAGACTGGTTACTGCATACCGGCCAATAGCGCTCATAAACGTGGAGTACAAAATTTATAAAGGTTCTAGGGCGAAGGTTGCAGACCGTAATTAGAGACATAGTTGGGCCTCACCAGACGTGTGGGATTAAAGGGCGCTCCCTTTTCACCAACTTTCATAAAGCGCGCAGTGTACTAGAATACTGTGATGACAGTAATGGTCGGGTGGCCTTTCTCCAGATTGACTTAGCAAAGGCATTCGACTGTGTCGCTCACGAACTGTGTTTTGCCATTTTAGACCACGTGAATGTCGGTTCTGTTCTCCGTGAGGGCGTGGCTTTGGCATACCGGAGCTGCACGACGAGATTGATTGTTAACAAATGTTTAGGGGCCCCCATCAGTGTACAGCGTTCCGTAAGCTAAGGCCGTCCTCTCAGCCCTCTTTTATTCTGCATCTATATAGAGACCCTTTGTTTGAAAATACTCAAGAATAATAGCATTCAGGGATTCAATGTACAAGCAGCCGAAGTAAAGCTGTTAGCGTATGCAGACGACATCGCTGTTTTTACCGATGATGAGGGGAGCATATGCCAAGCTGTGAAGTGTTTGCGCGAATTCAGTCGCGTCACCGGTAGTGGAGTTAACTGAAATGCCTCGGGCTTTGGCATGGAAGGTGGCCATCTACGCCTGAACGGTTTGCCAGTGTGCCTTGGACGACGACACCAGATAGGTACTTGGGAGTTCCGCTTATCGTGACAGTGAACAGTATTGGAGAGGGCAGGCTAAAGAGATAAAGGACAAAGCTGAAAAGTGGAGTGGGACCAATCTATCTATTTTCGCCAGGGCCACAGTTTGCAACTTGTTCTTTATCAGTAGGCTCTGGTATGTTATGCAGGTGTTGCACTGTTCACGGTTAAATATTCAGAAGCTGCACAGGAATTTCGCCGTATTTGTCTGGGCGTCTGAATGGGAGCGCTGCAGCCGGACTAACTGGTTCAGACGAGTAAAAGATGGTGGGCTAGGATTGGGCCACCTGTTTTTGCGACAGCTGGTCAGTCGTCTCTTGTTTCTTAGAGACACGACTGACCCTTTCCTACGCACCGTATGCCAAGTCAGACTGAGGCGGCTGCTACCGGAGTACGTTGTTTCAACTGAAGGTTTTTCCGCAGGGATTAAGGGCTTTTATAGAGAAGTCGTAACAAGTGTTCGGTTCCTTTCAGCACGGTTTTCAAGTGATTATTTGTCTACAGTAAAAAGAAAGAAATTGTACCGTGCATTGTGTGACATTATGTTCCCTGTGCCTTTGTACAGGGCCTTGTAGTACGATGGAGGCCCAGGTGCAGATGTTTTAAAAAGGGTAAAAAGAATGCAGGTGACGCCAGGAGCAAAAACCTTCTTTTTTAAATTGCACACCGGAACCTTGCCGGTAAAAACCTTTTTGGAGATAAAGGGATTACTCATACCCTGGGGATCACACTGTTTAATATGCAGGAAGCCAGAAACCATAGACCATGTTTTTTTACACTGTTGGGAAGGAGTATATTTTTGGGATGTATTGCAAAGAACGCTAATGAAAGATTTTCTGCTAGACCCGCATGGCATTCGGTACTTATGCGTAGAAAGTGAGGATGGGGTACCATTTGATTGACTTATGCTCATGGGTCTCCACTGCATATGGCGCTCCAGAATGGCGGGTTACTATTGCGATAAAGATGCACGGCCTGCCAGAATTTATTTTCGGGAAAGCGTGGACAGGTTTTTGGAAATCCAGAAAGCTGAAGCAGAACCTCCCAAGTGGCTCTCAAGGTTAGAGCCTTTGTTGTGTATGCGTGAATTTTAGTGTGTCATATGTAAATAGCGTATGTAAATAGCATTTGAGCTATTTTTGTTGATTTTGTTCTCGTGAAATGCAATGTGTCAAGACCAGGCAATAAAGAAAAAAAAAAAGCCGTGGTGGTGCAGGGGTTAGGGCGCTCATCTACTGCGCTCAAGGAAACCGGATCGAATATCGGCCGCGGCGGTCGCTTTTCAATGGAGGCGAAAGGCAAGGCACCCGTGTGCTGTGCGATGTCAGTGCACGTTAAAGAACCCCAGGTGGTCTAAATTTCCGAAGCCCTCCAATACAGCGTCTCTCATACCTTGAGTCGCTTTGGGACATTAAACTGCACAAGCCACAAACGAAACCAAAATTGTTTTAATCTGTTTTATTGATATTTTCACTTTAACCCTGTGTATTCGTGTGTGATCTTTTTTATCGCTTTCAATGATTTATGTATTGTATTTGACTGTATTTTGTTCTTTCCTCTTTTAGACGCTTTATTGTGTTATGTTTTTCAAGACATCTTCCTGCTTATTTTATGTAAATTCTATTTAATGTGTTATTTGTTCATTCTTTTGTCTTTTATCTGTGCGTGTAAATCTTACGCAGGCATTTTTACCCTTCTTTGTTCTGCAGCACCAAGACCATTAAGTTGTCCCTACTCACATTAAAAATAAAAATTTATTTATTTATTTATTTATTTATTTATTTATTTATTTATTTATTTATTTATTTATTTATTTATTTATTTATTTATTTATTTATTTATTTATTTATTTATTTATTTATTTATTTATTACTTCCTCAAACTAGCCAGGTCATCAAAAAGCTCACCCACACAGAGTGAGCATTTTGGTGATAATAATAATAAATAACCAAATTGCAGGTAGTATTCAGAAACCGTATTGCCTCTCAACACCAGCAGCAACGCTCAAGATTTCGCATTTCGCTAGTCCAGTTTCTACAATGCTCTCAAAGTTCTTCTGTATGGAGGAGTACGGCTGCTGTGCAGCCACTATCCATTACTTCCCAGTACTTTCATATATGGCTCATCTAAGTTCTGATTTCGCAATGCCTGTATGACTGTTGAGGTTTCGATTGAGTCGAACGCTTTCTTGTAATCAACGAATTCTCTGCATAAGGGTTGCTTATGTTCCGAGCATTTTGCTATCACCCGGTTGATAGTATGAATATAATCGATGATACATTGGCCTTTACGTAATCCTGCCGGAAGCTTTGGTTGATTGAAGTCAATCTTAGGTTGCCCGGAATCTACTAGCAAATACCTTGTACGTGACGGATTGTACGCTGATTGTTTGAAATTCTAACTTAAGGTCTTTGACGTCTCCTTTTTAATTAATTAAGATAAAGTCAGCATTCTTCCAAGATTCCGGTATCGTCGAGATCATGAGGCATTGCTCGCACAGTATGGCCAGTTATTTTAGCACGATATCCCTTATTTTAGCAGGATATCCTTCAACAAATCTACGGTTAGCTGATCTTCTCCTGCTGCTTCCTCCTTTTCATAGCTTCTAAAGCACACTTAGTTCTTTGTTACTGGCGGAATGCCTGATTTCCCTGCATACTGTCATTCTCATCCTGGTTAGTTCACTTACTGTATGGATCATTGTATAACTCCTCGGCTGCTTCGACTATAATATCTATATTGTTGATGGCACTGCCCGCATTGCCTCCTCAACGCATGCGTCTTATTTTTGCTTATGCCTATATTCCGATTGGTCATTTTTAGGCTACCGCCATTCTTCAGAGCATGCGTGATTTTCATCGTCATATACTTCCTCATGTCGGACACTTTACGCTTGTTGATTAGCTTTGATAACTTTGCCAGTTTTATCCTGTCTGCTGGGTGGAAGGCTTTCATGCTTTGGCGTTTCTTACTCATATTTTTAGTCTGTAAACAGTTTGGTAGTATTCTATCTTGCCGTCTACTTCTACTGCACTCTCAGAATGTACCTGAAATTATATTTCATTGCTTCTAATTTTGCACTCCTCGGTTAAAGGTGAATACACGCTGTACAGCGAGATCCTATATTCCTCTAATTTCCCCCTCACCACTAATTCATTGATGGGCTTCTTCGTTACAATATGTCCCGTCCTCTTCGCATCTAGTAAGTTCTAGATTATAAACATTACCATATCCTACGTTCATTGTATAGAAACTTGTACCTCTGCACCCAGCATAATGGCAGAGAGTCGATTTCATTTTGTCTCCCCATTCGGCCGTTTTCATGTCGACTTTCGGTTATTCCGTTTTCTGAAGGAGGTATTCACGAATCATTGCGTTCTGCGAGCTCAACTTCTCCCTGCTGTATCTAGACCAAATGCTATTCTTGCCCACTTCCTGATCTTCAGCCTGCTTCTTTCCTACCTTGGCACTGAAGTCTCCCATTAGTACAGTATACGGAGTTTTTGCTTTTACCCAGCTTTCGACCTGTTCATAACTGGATATAGGCGCCTAAGCCTGTGCAAATTAACCTTGTGAGGCTGAATTACTGCGCTATTCAAACAAAGCATTAGAAGTGGCGCAACCGCGAGAGTTATAGCGAGAGCTAAATATTCAATCAGTCAAAACAAAGACTTTCTTGTTATGTACGATGACGGTAGAGCTCGTGCGCCTGTTCACATGTTTGTAAAGATAGACAGTATAGAGAATTCCCGACATCGGTTAGAATTTATTATCGAGCTTTCTTCCAATCTATATGTACTTGTCGACAATGATTGTCAGCAGCCCGATGAATACGGTGCACAGCGCTGCGTAGTTCCAGGTGGCGGAGGAGGCGGCGCAGTATGGCAGGCGCATCTGCTTCCTGTAGCCTTCATAAATTCCGTTGAATAGTCGGTCATGGCTGCAGCTGTAAGCCTTCAGAACCGAGGCCAGGCACCCTTTGTACGTGTTCAGGTCGCTGCAAGAACCATATTGCATTTGCTCACATTCTGGAGTGCCATTCTATCGGGGATTTGTTTTCCCCGCTAACTGCTTTCGAGAACCTGTCTATAGCGATATCCAACGACAAGCATCTCTACAGTGTTATCACGGTGTGCCTATAAAAGAAGTCTGCTCCCCCAGACCCTTAAGACTGCGACGCTTTTAAGCGGTCATGCACTGCATAAGTCGAAACACTTGAGCAAGCCGGTTGAACTGGACCCCCAGCGACGCAACGATAGCATGATTGCACTAGGCTTAAGACTTCCCGTAAGTATTATAAAGCAAAATACCTGCAGAATTGCTTCACCCCCGCGCTGCTGCTGTCAAGTGGTAGACCCACGTCACTGACATTAGGCCACCGGAGAAGAAGACCCTTCAAGGTTGCGTTGCAGAGACCCAGTGCGAGCTTGACCTGCTCGATGGGGCAGTCTGGAACGAATCGAACGGTGACTGACTGCCTGAAATTAAAAGCACGTTCGCTTACCATCGTTGGCCAATTCAGACTTGTTAGCCGCTACGACGTTCTCCATCCTGGCTAGCGCAGCTCCCCTGAAGTGATGAAACATGTCGAGCCCATTGGGGAACATGGCAAGCTCCGAATTCTCTACGTATTCATTCCCAAAGAAGTAATCGTCGTCCCCAGCTGTCTTCTTCCCGTGAGCCTTCTTGGCGAGCTGTTCGAGCTTTTGGAGCTCAGCGATGCGACTCTTGTGCTTCTCTCGGGCTGCTTGAGCCTCGCTGTCATTTGGCTTGAAGAACTGCAGTAGGGCCTGTGGAGTGGTCTCGTTCGACGACGTCTCGTTGGCTAACACAGCCTCGGCCGTGGGACCTTGTTTCAGGTGCTGAGCAAGCGGCCGCCAACCGGCCCTGCTGGGGCCTTCGCTGTGTGCCTTTTGGTAGAGAGCGTCGGAACTCTCGTAGTCGCTTTCCTCTTCCACATCGTCCGGGTGCACCGCTATGACTCTGGGGCCAGCAAACACGGCCTTTCTTCCCTCTAGCGACTCGTCGTAGTAGTAGCCGGCGCTCTCGTCGTTTTTCTCGTAAAGGCCAAGGTCGACACGCCAGCTTCGAAGGCCGCTTGATCCAGACAATTGCTTGTATAGCTGAAAAAGTACGAACATTAGAATGCCGCCAATATTTCACTTTTTCTCGCTACTTAGCGTACTGTCGTTCCCCGAAAACTGCAGCAACGGAAGTGCCCCCCCAGGGTGCGTCACTGAGAAATAAAACACAACCTTACGTTTTTTTCGAGCATGAAGCGCAGCACGGAAACAGAAATGCAATATTAATGAAATAGTAAAAAAGAGTAAAGCATGTTAAAAGGCAATTGCTGCTGAGAGCTGTCTCTGAACGCAACCTAAAAGAAACATACACTCACTGAAGACTGGCAATAATCACGGTGATGGTAATTTTATGACACTATACAATCACATCTTGGCTGCGTTCGCGGCTGGTTTTGCTGCTGTTAAGAACAAAAACATGGTATTATGCAACATAAAGGGGACTAACCGCAGGAAATATGGTCGTAGTTTATTCCAACGTTGTGATTGTTACCGCAGGAAATATGGTCGAAGTTTATTTGAACGCTGTGATTTTTAAAAATTAAAAGTTGCACCTAAAGGAATCGAAATGTCTTACAATCAGGTACATGGTGTTTATCCATTGCGCCACTAAAGATGGCGCGATGGACGCAACTAGCATAACCAGAGGATTACTGCAAGCAATTTTAATCCAGCAAACTATTCGTGTATGCATTTCAGTTTATGCACTGCGATGTATACTCAGAAAACATAGCTTTATTGACTTCCCTTTTGGTGTATTTTATTTTTTAATGACGCCACCTGGCACTTCCGTTGCTGCAGTTTTCAGGGAATGGCAATACGCCACTACTTACTGTTTTCGGGTGCGGTCTGAGCATGCGTTGGCTGCCTTTTGCACGGCGGTTCATCTCCATCGGTCCTTCCACGAGGCAGCGGATGTCATAAGCGTCTTCAAGCACTTTCTTGTACACCTTGATTTCCGAATGAACATTGATATCACCGTAGCAACCGGTTCCCTCGACCGAGTCTTCAAGACAGGTGTGCAGTCGTGAAACGTGGCTGTCGTGAGAGAAAGAATCATCATGAAGCCGCGCCACGCCAGATTCACAAGGCGTTTCGTATTGTAGCCTGGCTGGCAATCGTGCTTTCGCCAGTCACGAATCGGTCTCGGATAAAACAAAAAGGGCACTTGAGCAGTGCCCACTTACCCACAAGGTACAGGCTGTGGAGGTGAGAACTCGCGCTCCGTGTCAGCAAGGTCTTGGAAGCTTATCGAGCATCGCAGGGCCCTCTTAAGTGCCTTGCTTCGCTGGCAGCCTGGTTTCACGTATGCTGCTACGGCTTGCATATGTGGCATTCCTGAAAAGGTGAGCGATTTCAATGCCTGCGACTGTGTCAACGAGTAATCTCTCAATTACCTGCCTCTCCGGGACACTGCCGATGCTTGGAGGACGTAATAACAGTGAGGAATTTTTTTGAATGTTCAGTGAATTCAATGTTTGTGCAGTTGCTTTTGTGCTGCGCAGCCACCAGGCATCGGTTGACGTCGATGAATGCACTGTTTAGCAAAGAAATCGGTTCGTCAAGATATGCATTTTCTTGGGAGAGTGCAAAAGCATTACCTGCAGACGTCATCGTGGTTTGTCCATGGCGCTGGCGTCTTCAGTTCCATCATGGCGAAGTAAGTTGCGTAGCAAACGACGGAGGCAATCGATGCTTTGTGCGCGTCGCAGGCGCCTTGGGCCTCGTCTGCAATCCTGGCCCGCGGCGGTGGGGTCGCATCTCCGTAAATGGCGCATGGGTTCTGGTACCAGCTTAGCATCAAGCTTTCGATTAACTTCACAGTGACGAGAATAGGGTCGTCCTTGGCATCGCCACTTTCGCAGTTCAGCTCTTTCCTAGCCTTCACAACGCAATCGCGGTAGTTCATGAAGCACCTGTAAGAAGAAAAAAAGGGATCATTGGTTTTGAGGGATAACCGCCATAAGCGCAGCATATCGGTCACTCACTGGCATGGATTTTGACCGTGCAGGATGAACTCGTGCATGGCTACGCCGCATGTGAACATCCGTCGAAGTAGCGTCCGGTTTGCGCATTTATCGGGAAACCTATAGCCAGTGTCGAGTTTCGGCTCGCAGGGATCGTCAACCTTCCTCATGCGTCCCTCGGCGTTTGCAGAGTCATTATCGGAACCCTTGTCAGCAGCGTTCCTCACACCGACCAAGTTTTGGTATGGGATGCTTTTTGTAAATGCGCTAGAATTGTTGCCTGCGGACGCCTTGTCCTCGAAGAAAGCTTTCCTGTTTGCTTCGATTGCGGGGAGGTTCGGAGTTTGGTTGCCACCTTCATAGAGTTCATTGACTGCGGAAGCGTTCTTCGGAGTAACTTCAGTAACTAAGCTCTTATTGGAAATTGGTAAATCAGCCTGACTCGAGGTTGAGGAGGTGTTCTTATGTGCACTAAGGTTTTTCTCAGGTTCAAAGCTGGCGTTCTTTGCCGCTAAGGAGGTGATGTTTTTGCTTTCCAAGGCCGCGTTGCAGGTTTCTCGGTAAGTGCCTAAGATGCTGCTCGTGAAAAACTTCACTGTAGGGGTCAAGAGCGTTGTGTCGTTAGTGCATATGGTGTTCTTGAGGGCGTCCTCTAGACAGGTCTCAAAGGTTTTCACCGGGCTGAAAAATCAAAGTAGCATGTAAAAAGGGCTTTCTTGTAGTACAGTTAAATGATCTGCAAGTAGCAAAATTGCAACGCACCTGCAGGTAGATGGTTCCGACCGGAGCGTGTCACTTACGAAGTCAGCGTAGAAGGGTAGCGAGCAACGAGTATAGCTTTTGGCGAGCTGTATGTAATTGCATTGCGTGGCATTGTTTCCGGTAGCTGCACTCGTAAACTTTCCGGAAGACAATTCTGCAATGGATGGAACGTTCGTAATAACTTTTCAAAAGGTCGTAAACAGGTGGCCTGTGAATTGTCGCGAGATATGATCGCTTCCCACCTTTTATAGCCAGATTTTTTATCGGAGCTCCGCGAGATCCACGGCTGACGAAGAGTAATGCGCACAGCGCTACCAGCTTGAGGTCCATGCTTGCAGATGGAGGCGTCCTCGAACGGTGGCCCTCTGTGCGATAACGGAACCCAAAGAGCACATACTTTGTCTCACGCTACATACGTAGGGCAGATCGGAACCAAAAATAAATCACATTTAGAGAGATTTACTCCAAAAGTAATGGTAGAAAAATTAGTGTGCGAACCTCCTTGGTGGGCAGAGGCCACATGTGAAACCTGAATTCTATCTGTCTCACTAACTTTTAACGGCGTTGTGGGGAAGCCACGTATGTCGAAAGCAACCAAGCAGTCCAGGAGTCGCTGTTCTTAGTACTGGTCGCTTCTTAGAACAGGCCAGCGTTTTAGAAACTCTCACCGCAGCGACGCAAGAAAGAGACAGCAATGGTACCCTGTAGGGAAGTTGATAAAATGGTCATCGCGTACCTCGAATTACAAGTCCATTGTCTGTTCATAGCAAGCCGCTATCTCGCTCTAGGCGCTGGGTTTGCCATCGGTGCTAACATCTGAATAAATAATTCATTTCAGTGCTATTCAATTCATACCAATTGCAACACCAAATGGCGGATCCTGATCCTGGGGAGCGGTTTGTAGCCCTCCGGCCAATCAGGAAGGATCCAAAGAATAACGAAAACTAGGGGACTCAAGCTCCACCTTTAAGGCTATGATGCGCAGCGTTAATCTCCCGTCTACCGACTCCCCCTTGTCCACGTACATATGCATTGTTACTCGCCTATTTATTAATCCTGATTCCTGCCTCTACTATCTCACACTTACACATTAACACACAGTCGTCAGCTATCACATTATGTGAAAGACCGCAAATGTTGATATAAGGCCCCGATTTAACCAAGCCGTATACGAACGTGCTCGTGTGGCCTATAGGCGCAGCGCGTGTGACGCGCGATCAAAAGGCCCCGGAGGGTTCGATTCCATTTGACCTTCATCTCAAAGGAACTACCAGAGATTGCAGCCCCTGCCAAGCATATATCATGTGTTTTTATGAAGCCACACATTAAGACCACTCAGTGCCAGCCCTTACCAACTACCATCGGGCATGATCGTGATTTATCGCTCATAACGCGGTTTATAGAACGGGGTTTTTAACGCTGTCATCTTAAAAGAAAAAGGGGCACATAATGATTCATATTATTCTGGCCCTGTTCACCTGAAAGGGCACGGCATGTCAGTGACGAGCGCGTCGGTCTAGTCCGATTCTGTACGAGGCAATCAGATTCTGACCTGACAAGCCAAGACATTTCGTTCCTGTAGCGCTAACGTGAACGCCACCTTTTTCCCTGTCGACTAAGCTTTCGAGCGACGTACCAAGATACCTTTCTTGCGGCCGTCTTGAGGCAAATGCGCACAGAGACTCATATGACTGCGTACAGCGCATTAGATTGCAATACACCAGCGTACTCGCGCTTGACAGCCAAGGTAGCCATGGCGGCAGACCCTGTGCCGATCTGCCCCGGACGCTGGCCACCTATTCGAGAAATAAACCTATACGCTAAGCTCCACGCAATAAAAGCTTATCAAGCACGGGTACCTGGGCGAGCATCACCAAGAAAGGCTGTTTAAAACTTCCTTCTGCTTTTTTTTTTCTTTTTCTTCGAGGAACGTTTCAAGGGAAATATTCCTTGGGCTGCATAAAGTGGGTTATCTTAACGCTCACACGACCCTGAGCACACCCCCTTGTAGCTGCGTATATCGTTAATATCTAGCAGCGCTGTGAGATATGGCCCCACCAGTTGGACAGTTCACAAAATCGGCTTTGGCGCTGAGGAGCCGTTAGATCGCTGGCGCTACGATCGCCAACTTCTCTGCAGGTGCGAAAGGGCTTGTGGTCCTCGTTGAGAAAGTGAGGCCATTGCGCCGCCCAGATGCATCAAGGCTTGCTCGCGTTAGAACAGCTTTGGCCGAAGGGTACGCGTACCGCCTTTAGCAGTCTGCTAGGTCGTTCGAAACTGGGCTTGGCCCCAAGAGGGAGCGAAGCTGTAGGATTACGGAACTAAACCGGACGCCGGGCAGAGATACGATTGTACCCATTTTAGCCGATGGGTGGCCGGCAGAGCGTTTCGAACCAACCACCTCACGCAGCCGAGACGAGGGTAAGTCAGCAAGTAATTTTAGGTGGTAGCCGAGACGAGGGTGTATATCAGCCCAGCAAGTAATTTTGGGTGGCGGCGCCTTAGCTACCTTATCGTCGCCTGCTACGAAGCATCAGGGCTCGGGCGTGGCCGAACGTCAGTGGTCCTCTATTTCGATTAACTCAGGACTCGGCCTCCGCTGCATTACCGCAAGTAGGATGCTCTGGAACAACGCGCGCTGATCGCGAAGGTGCGCGGTGCGGAAGGACGAGGCCTAAATCATGTGGGGGGTGGGGCGCTGAAGGCCTGTCTGCAAAGGCTTAGCACCTACGTGACATTCGAAGGTCCTTACGGCGTCCAACGACGGGGTGAAAAGGTAAAGAGCCACTCACCAAACTGGGCGGGCGTGTTGGTTGCCCGAGCTGCTGCGCCTCTTCTGGGTAGCGCGGAAGAGGATGGCTCCCCCGGCACTCAGCAGCCCTACTCCAGCGTGGCGGCCGCCTCGACAACCTCTCGAACACTGGTGCGAGCCGGGCTGCACGGTCCGCGAGCTCGGCTCGAGCCTCGAGACACTGCGCCTGCTCCTCGTCGTCGTCTCTGCCTGCGTGGTAGCTCGGGCAAGCGCAGTCTTGCCGCTAGCAGGGAACAAGGCTCATGTTCCCAATATCTAGCGCCATGGTTTCCAGCGTAGGAAAAACAATTGAGCTCGTTCAGGAAACTTTTTTAGGCCGGGCTGGTGCTCCATAAGTCAGGACTACTTTAAAGTGAAATCTGTACTAGCCTCGTCGAGTCATGGTCATAGGCGCGGTGAATTTGACATCAGGTGTGAAGCGAGAAGTCCCGTACCTAAGATTAGACAGTACTGAAAAAGCCAAAGTAGAGGCTATAATTAGACAAGCATACAAGGTAGCATTAGGGCTACCGAACTGTACCTCTACCGAAAGACTCCTGGGCTTGGCAGTACACAACACCGTAGATGAGCTTTAGGAGGCACACTTAACAACGCAACAAGGCCGGTTTTCCCGCACCAAAATAAGAAGGGCCATGCGTAGTCGCTTAGCATTAAAGATCGAGCGGACATCAGAAGATACCAGGACCCATATACCTAAACGCATCGCTATAGGGCAATACGAGTCAAGTCACTAACTAAGAACATGCATCCTTCTTCCCACGGGTAGAAGAAGAGTTAAGGCAAGAGCTCTACACAGGATATACAGCCAAGATAAACATGTGGTGTATGTAGATGCCACATAATATCCACAGAAACAAGTGTTTGCACTAGCGGCAGTGAACGCGCAAGGTATCTCATGGTCTCCAGCACTACCAAAACGAGATCCTCGGAAACGGCAGAAGAGGCAACAATCGCCCTTGCCATCATTAATGCCGAAGCTACTATTATAATCAGCGACTCTAAATTCGCCTTGCACAGTTATGTAAGGCGCAGAATTTCTCAGGCAGCAATGAACATACTGGGTCAATTAAACACTTATACAGAATTCTTTTATTTATATATTTCTCGGCTCACCTAGGAAACCCTGATAACGAAGCGGCACACATCAAAGCTCGATGATTAATCAGCCGAGAAGGCGACGCGATATTTAGACGGCCTAGCATCATTTCACGACATTACTATACATTATGCGGTGAAATAGCCACTTATGATCACGTATTGTGGAACTGTAACGAGGAACCGCCCCCGGAATCTCTAATACAAATTCCTACTTTCGAGCAATAGGAGGCCATGTTGGGCAGCTGACACCTGGGAGTACAAAGCTTGTAGCCACCTAGCACGGATCAACTGCATTCTGCCTTTTCTGACGAAATAAATATTTTGCAATCCAGCTCTGCGGCTTCTTCTTCTTCTTCTTCTTCTTCTTCTTCTTCTTCTTCTTCTTCTTCTTCTTCTTCTTCTTCTTCTTCTTCTTCTTCTTCTTCTTCTTCTTCTTCTTCTTCTTCTTCTTCTTCTTCTTCTTCTTCTTCTTCTTCTTCTTCTTCTTCTTCTTCTTCTTCTTCTTCTTCTTCTTCTTCTTCTTCTTCTTCTTCTTCTTCTTCTTCTTCTTCTTCTTCTTCTTCTTCTTCTTCTTCGTGCGTACGGCGCGGAGCCGTGGCGCTCCCTTCATCTGGTGCTGCTTCGAAGTTTCCTCTAGTTCACACACCTGCTTCTTCTTCTTCTGCACGCTCCTAAGAAACTTAATTCGTACCGGTACATACCTCCACAAATATTTAACATTACCTGATTGCCACACAGCCTTCCAATCCCCTGCTTATACCGTTCCTTCCACTGCCACCGCTGCCCATTTGGTTCACCCCCTGGAACATTCTCCTTTAATGCGCCCTCTATACCTTCGTGTCGTCTAATCCCGGCTGTGGTGTCCTCGAGTTTCGCAGACAGGCACGCAAGTGTCGCGTGTTGGAACCAGTATTGCGGCTGCGTTTTCTGTACGTCCGCAGACAGCCATGGGGGAGTTATACCAGAGCAAACCGAATGGAGGGTGGAGGGGGGGGGGGGGGGGGGGGGGGGACCTGGTTCGAGGGCAGGGCGATGACAAATCCAATTTTCTTAATGCTCACCCGCCGTACAAGCAAGCGCTCCGGAACGTGGCGAAAGGGGAGATGCCGCAAGAAGTTATGTCTGACTCCACATTGAGCCTGCTGTCATTCCTACCGATAACACACATGTATTATTTCACTAAGACATCCGTTATCCACATTCTCCTGGGATTACGCATAGACATGGCCGAGTAAAGCCATTCGTTGATTCAAAAGGCCATTTCATAGTTTATTTACTGGTCCCCAAGCTTTTCCCTAACACTAGGGTAAAACCGGCTATTAGGCGAGAAGCCACCCTCGATATGAGGCAGCAAGCTACTGTTACAATTAACAAAATGTACCACATTAATGCTGCTGCGCTAGGTGATGGCTAAGCATATAACAGGGCAAATATAAATAGCTATGTTGGGATTACGCATCCACCCTATAGGGCGAAGTAGGGAACTTCTCTGCTTATTATACGACTGAGGCCACAGGGATATCGGCTTGGTTAGGGTGTCAATCAAACGTTTCACCCAATATCGACGCTTCGCCGCGTTTCAGTCTAATCCAGCCGTGTATTGAACCGTTGGGCAAGTATCAAACTACCATGGCTTAGCGTATCTCGGTAAATGCGTAGGATCGTTGCCGCCCTGCGCCGTGCAGCGCAGGTGGCAGGTGAGCGAATTCAGAGGTGAGAACTTTATTTTTCAAGCACAATCACCGACGTCTGTAGATCAGCGGGAAGAGGAGGATCCACAAAACTAAATTTGGGTCGGGAACGCTGCGCTTGTTTCCTGATGTACAAAACCCAAGTCCAAATCGACTCTGCTGTTCTTCGATGATCTGCCTCAGGGTGGGTATGTGATCGCCACATCCGGTTGCTTGCATGGCAAACGTCAGGCAGGCATTGTAACTTCGCACGTCGCTGAAATGAAGAATATCTTGGTCAACAGGAGAGCTTGGGAATGCCTGGGTAATGTTGAATTGCTCTACAAATTTCAAAATATTAACGTTACAGCGACGCTTTCTAAAGATGAATGTAATGCTCAGTGACAAATGCTTTTAGAACATTTATCATATACTTGCAGTACAGAACTATATCAGCATAAATTAACGCTTCCCGGTCGGATGTACGGGAAGTGCTTACCTGCAAATGGTTGCATCATATGCCTGCTTGCTCATGATTAGGTCTCTCTGCTTATTATACGACTGAGGCCACAGGGATATCAGCTTGGTTAGGGTAACATTGCACTTGTTCACCTCATTTTGTAGCTCGGCACTGTTGCAGATGGATTCCTTTTCTGTGAAGGCAAAGAGAAAAAAACGTCGGCGCAGGAGAAAAAAAGAAAAGAAGAAATGGGGACATACCGCGCTTGCGCAAAGCAGCTAGGCTGCAGGGTTTGTTTCCAAGGCCTGTAACTGGTGCCCTTAAGGTTCGTCATAAAGGCTTGGTCTAACACCCCCCGAGCAAATCAGGATATGAGCGATATCGTAGTTGAGGGCTCCAGGTAACTAAGACCACTCAGGGTTCTTTACACTGACATCGCACAGTACATGGAAGCCTCGGGTTTCGCATCATCAGAACGAGCCCACCGCGGCCGGAATCGGAGCCGAGGCTCCCAGCCCAGTTCTCCAGAAAGGGAAAAATAGATTTTAAAATCTAAAACCGAGGGTTGGGCAAGTGATTTAGGGCTTAAGATGCGCCGTAAAGGCGGCTGAGAACCAAACCATGTAACCTGGCTATTTGTGGCAGTGACAGAATATCAAGCAGCTAGAAGACAAGGCTCGGTCGACGACCGAACCGCCACTGCTACGCTGATTTCCCCTTTTTCAGGAGTTTGTAGGATTAAATTTTGACGAAAATTAAATTTTAACGGAATTTTAGTGAAAGATTTTTTGGGATGCATTGTGGATATGGTATGGAATGTCTCACAGACAGTGTCAGGAGACTGATAATAGCTGCGAAGAATATCTGAAACTGGGACAGAGCATGGAGTGGTAGCTCTTCATCGCATATATTGTCTTCGATTTCCTACGTGAAAATGGCTAATTTTAAGCGCTTTTATGTTATCGAAGATGCGTGCAATGTCGATCTATGGCAAGCATGTCGCTGTAAGGCAGAAAATAACACTTACGGCCAGCCATGTCAGCCATGACCGAAGCGTTGGTGCTAACGTTGCCGCTAAGCAGGCGCTCCACGTTCATCTCCGGCCTGTGCTTGATGTGTTGGAACATAGCCATGTTCTGCGGAAGGCCGGATATCACCGACTCCTCTTCCGGCTCGTTGTCGAAGAAGTATTCGTCCTCGTAAGCGAGTTTTCGCCGCTTGTCACGTTTCGAGTGTTTCGACTTGCCCGCCACCAGAGTATCGGCAACCAGCTTCTTGGTTTTTGCATCCTTGTTGCGCAGCTTCCTGTGTCGTCGATGCGACTTGCGGCCAGCGCGAGGCCTCACATCCGGCTCGAGGTCAGCGAAGTCCTCGTAGTCCTCGAGTTCCCTTTGATTTTTCCTGTTCAGGTCATGGTACTGATTAGCCATCGGAGCGCAAGAGCTCGTAGCTGTCATCGTCACGGAAGCCGTCTGGTTCCTCCATTAGCTTTCCAGCCGGGTTCATGAAGGCGGGCTTTTGCCTCTTCGAGATGATCTCGTAGTCATCTTCTTCGTCGTAGCTACCTCGTCCACTTGTCTGCTTGGACAATTGAGCGCTTTTGTCCAGGTATCGCCGGAGCACGTGCTGCTTTAGATCCATGGACGATCTGAAGGCGGATTTGTTCTTTGACATCCTGTCGTTGGCATTCTTGTTTGGCATTCGCTGTTCTCTTGCCGCCTTGACTGCCTGTTTGCTCTGACTATTGCGACGGAATTCATCACAGTTCAGGCTGTAAGCATCCTGAAGTACGCGCTTGTACACCTTAAGCTGAGCGTTAACGCTCGACTCTCCGACGCATTCTGTACCCTCAATGGACGACGACAGGCATTCCTGGAGACGAGTGACGTACCTGAAAAAGAAAAAGAAACAACAATTTCAGCAGGCCGCACCAGATGTGCCCTGACGGAAAGGTGACGCATGTAGATTTTGCCTATCGCCAAGGCAGCGTACAAGGGCGGCTGAAGTTATTTTAGTTAAATACATAAAACTTATTTCGTTCCCCTTCAACACCGCTGGGCTGTTCGAGTGGCGGTCGGTAGCTAGCAGAATGATTAGTGTAATAGCGGCTGTCCATTGCTGTCGTCAGATTCTACTACGTAGCAGTGTGTGCGCCATCAAAAACCCAGTCGTGTGTGTGCGTGGCCGCCGAATGAAGCCTCCGGAGCCTGCACCGAGCCGATCTCGACCCCCCTCCCCTTCGCAGAGGGAACTTCTGCATCCATGGAGGCGCGGCTGAGAGAAAGGCGGGGCGACGTCCCAAAAGAACAGCGACTGTGCTGAGAGGGCAGCGGCAACGAAAACGAGATCGCGTCGTCGGCTGACCCAACACGGCGCACCAAGTAAGGCAAAATGTGCGTAATGCAAAACAAAATGTCAAAGCATGTAAAAACATTAGTTACCCGTAAATCCACCCACATTAAAGGAAGTGTAAATGCAGAAATATAGAGTATTAAGCCCTTGACACCGATGAAAGCCAACCAAAGCTTAAAACAAATCAAGTGCTGCAACTACCAGGCATTTGTATGCGAGCGGAAACAAAACAATTTAGAGCAGTGAGGAAATACGAATGCCTGATCGATGCTGCTACTGTTACAACATTAGAGACGTGATCATTTCTAAACTATTTTTACTTTCTTATTTAATCTTTATTTTTTTCTTGACTACTTTAATATTCACCATTTTTGTTTATTTCTCCCAGCACACCCCAGCGTCGTTAAGCTAGACAAGGAGAATTATGCACACGTTCCCCGGAAGGCGGCGTAGAATAGTGGCTAGCGCGCTCGGCTGGGATACGGAAGGGATACGGAAGGGTGGCGGTGCAAGCCCTGGCGTGGTCAGCTTTTTTTTTTTTCTTATGAGCGCATTGATGATCTCGCCAAATATCGAGATATTCCGTACACATATCGTGGTAACACGCTCTGTTCACAGGTCCTGTACACAAGAGACAAGAAAGGTTTTCGCCTTAAAATATCAAAGAAAAAGGATCCTAAAAGCGCGTACTGCTGGCGCAGTCCATAGTATCACATCATCTGAGTGCATTTTAAGATTATTACTTTGTTTACTTCCGTGACTTGGGGGGGGGGGGGGGGAGTGTAAAATGAAGCTCACTAATATTCGGAATATGCACGTCAGCGCAAGTGGCCAATATTTAATGAACGAGCTGCAAAACACACAATGGACGAGTGTCTTCTGATGCTTTATACCTTTGAGCCGTTCCTGAAATCCCTACAGGATTCTGGGATACCCTTTAATTGAGACAACTGTGGAATATCGTGAGATATAATGCTATGCACAGTCTGGTGGGAACGGTGTAAGCTTCCGATGCGTGGAAAAAAATGTGTTTCTGAGGTTTGTTCGGCGCTCACAACAGATATGTCAGGCTGTTGTAAGGAACCAATACAGGGCCGGATTATCCAGGGTTCAAAGGGTTCAAATGAACCAGGCTCACCGTTCTCAGCCCCCCCCCCCCCCCCCCGAGAGCTAGAAAAACATTGCGGACTTCGAGGTTTGGGCGGAAAATGTGGTTTATAGCTTATGATGTTTACGTCCCAAAGCAACTCAAGCTATGAGAGACGCCGTAGTGGAGGGCTCCCGAAATTTCGGCTATCCATGGGGTGTTTTAACGTGCGCTGACATCGCACAGCAAACGGACGCCTTGCTTTTCACTTCCATGAAAAGCTTCCGCCGCGGCGGCCCGAAAAGTAGTCAAATCGTCTTCCTGAGTTCCCATGATTAACATGATTAGCGTATATATTAGAATTGCCCATCTTCCAAAAGCTTCCAAAAAAGTTCAAATGGTTTTAGCTGTTTCCAACTGGTTTCAGTTGGTTTAAGCTGGTTCCAGCTGATGCACAACTGGCCTTAACCAGGTAACTGATGCCTACCAGTTGGTAGTCAGCGGGTACCAGTTGGTGGTCAAGTGGAATCAAGGGGTTCATAGCTGGCTTTCAATCGAGAGAGCTTGTATTAGCTGGCAAACCAACTGTCCTATGTCATTACTACAGTTAATGTCAGTTGTTGTTTGATTAATTTGAGCAATAAAAGCTGCGGCAAAACCAATAAATTATGAGTTAGAGTTATATGGTCCATAGCTGACAGCCGCCTCAGCAATTTGTCGCTGCTGAGCGGGGAGAGGGGGGGGGGGGGGGGGGGGCGCACATTTACTGGCGGGTGAACGTTTTAGATCTCAGCAAGGATCTTTCCCAGCCAGCTAAAGACTCGAAAAAACATAGAGAAACGTACCTTTATTCCCTTGCTTAAAAGTGGAATGAAAAAAACCGACGTGTTATACGAATACACATCTTATTTTTTTCCTGTGAAATATTTAAAGTTACAGTTCCTTCATTGTGTAAATATGTAATGTGACTGTAAAAAATTGGAAGGTCGTTTTAGCTTTGCCCTGTAGACGCGATAGCACGACTTAAATGTTCTTCCTATTTTAATAGAAAGTGCATGTAAGCTAACGAGGGAGCTTGTAAGCTTGGGGAGCTGGAAAATAGGAAACATTGCCATTAACGCTATCCTATAATGCACTTACGGAGCTTATGTGTCCACAGTATTTTTTTTTCCGACCACCCTATACAGCGGCGGCGATATCTCCGTGGAACAAGCTGCATATGCGAACTAGCTCGGTAAATTTGTTATTTAAGTTGAATGCGGAAAGGCATGCACATGCAGAAGTGCTCATGTTTTAAAAGCATAAATTATGAACAAAAATAAATATACTTTGTATAAATAATTTGTATAAATGTAATATATATTACGGATTATTTGAGCGTTATAAAACTAATTTTGTGCAAGTTCAGAACCTTTCTAATTTTCTACGGGCACCACCATTTCAACACGATTTAGCGCCAAGCATTATGATAGCGTTCCGAGTAATAAGTATTTTGTTGTACTTAATTTCAGCATATAGAACAAAATATTATAGTTTCTGTAGAGACAAGACCTTAGGCCAGCATCAATCCGTCATGCTGGACGAATTCACAAACCTATTAGATTATTGGTAACGCATTCTCGGTAACAATTTGCGAAAAGCGTATGAACGAGACCCATCTTTACTTCGTCTGTGCAGACAGGTAGCCCATTGTCCTTCGCTATCGAATCAGCCCCCCCCCCCCCCCCCCTTCTAAAACAAAATTTATTTTTCACGAATACGTTTTTGATCTTCATACACAGTCAGAATATTATTCGAGTAAATATGGCGTGTCGTCTCTGTAGGAAATTCTAAGGCGAGTCAAGTCTCAAACATGACATGGGAAAAGGGGGGAGGGAGGGGGACGACTACAGGGGCCCTCTTATTTTTGAACCGGGCCCTCGTGACAGTTAATCCGCCCCTGCTAATGGGACACGTGTTTGAAAATTAAGAACTAGAAGCCTGTCGAGAGGAGATCTGCGGATATATTGATTGTTATCTTGGATTCATACATCGTGTAAAAAAAAACATACGTTCAAAAACTCTTTCCTAGAAAAGGTCTCAAATTTCTGAGTGTCATTACTCCTTAGAATCACCGCGGTAGGAGCGCTGCCGACCATTCTAAAGTTGTTAAGTCCCTTCAGTTCAGGACACTCCAATCCCTAGAACACAAAAGCACGATATTTGAAGACGAGTTTCAGGTCGATAACACGTATTTCAGAAAAGGAATTCTCTTCTTGAGAAGCCTGGCATAAAGAGGCATAAAGAGACACCCATTTCAAATTTTTTTTTTTTACCTTGTCGCAAAATTATGAAAGGTGGCGTGTTATATCTGCACACCATTTACGAAATGTACAGTTTACGAGATTAACAAGTCTTAGTTAATCCTGCTGCCTCTCCACCGCTCTCCGGCTCTAAACTCAATTTAGCTAACCTAAATGAAGCTGAGCTTCGACACTTACCCGCAAGCCAGCGCCATGGGTGGCTTGCTTTTCACGTGGCCATCGAGGGTGTTTTGGAACTGAAGAGCGCAGGTCAGGGCGCGTTTCATCACTGCTGTATGCTGACATTTGGTTTTCATGTGCGGTCCAAGCGCTTGGATGCTCATGGACGCTGAAAAAAAAAAAAAGCGATATTTCTCTATGACGTAAATCCAAAACACCCATCCCTGACATCTTTAACAAAAACGTCGTTTTAGTTGTCACAGGCGAAACTAGATTTGATTCTCCAACACTAGTCACTTAAATTCATTTCTAGTGTACGTACCCCGCCGGGGTGGCGCAGTGGTTACGGCGCTCGACTATGTGCCCAAGGACGCGGGATCTAATCCCAGCCTCGGCGGCCGCTTTTCGATGGAGGCAAAAAAACAAGGCGCTCGTGTACTATGCGATGTCAGTGCATGGTAAAGAACCCAATGTGGTCGAAATTCTGAAGTCCTCCGCTACGGCGTCTCTCATAACCTGAGTAACTTTGGGACGTTAAACCCCACAAAGCAAACAAACATATTTCTAGTATACGCGCACGTTTGGTGAATAGGCTTATGAGAGCTGTTTGCGTGCTACCTAGGATTTGCTCTTTGGCATTCACCACTGCCTTGTTGTCAAAGCCATGTCACGGGCGTCGACCGGTCATAAACTAGCCTCAGTCCCATGCGCGTACACTCGTCATTGCTTTAAGGCGGCTTCACTACTATATTGCTGCGCGTGCATGGCTCATATTTTCTGTTTAATTACTTTCATCGATTTCCCGGGTAGAATTCGCTGTGGCGTACAGCAGCTGGTAACGCGTTTGAAGCCTTACGGCTGAAACTACAAGTTAATCGAATTTCCTGCTATTCTAGCGCACAGGCGCTGAATTCATATCCGCAGCATGCGTCTGAGTTCTCACGGGAGTAACCCTCTAAGCTGTTTATGTCATAAGGTTCTATTACTGGCTCGTGCTTCAGCTTTAGTGGACCGCTATTAAAGGGCCTCTGAAATGTTGTTTGGTTGGTTCGGTCTGGTTTATGGGATTTAACGTCGCAAAGTGACTCAGGCTATGAAGGACTTCATAGTGACACGCTCCGGAAACTTCGACCACCTGCGGTTCTTTTACGTGCACTGACATCGCACAGCGCATGAATGCCTTGCTTTTCGCCTCCATCGAAAAGCGGCCACCGCTGCTGGGATTCGATCCCGCACCCTTAGGCACAGCAGCCAGGTGCCCAAACCACTGTGCCACCGCGGTTTGCGCAAGTGTGTTTGATGTTGGCTATAAAATGCTGGCATTAGGAGAGTATAGGCCACTAAGCAGCCATGCCGTGTAAAAGACCTAGAAAGCAAGCTGATAATTTAAAATAATATTTTGCTTATTTCCGCCTTCGCGTCTCGCGGGCTACCATTGGTTCGGCGCCACCGTCATGGGGAGAGTCCAGTGAGCCCGCTGGCGAATTGCTTTCCCCGTCGTCAGGATTCAACGCCCTGTTTTCAGAGGGAGGGCTTTTGTAGGCTCCAAGCCACCCACATATGCAGGCATTGAAACAAGCAATTACTTGAGCTCAGAGTCAATTGCGCAACAAAAAAGGCAAAGCTCGTAGACAGAGTAAAGGTGTGGCATACGCGTAAGTAAGTTAACGCGGAAGCGAGGGTTGGGAAGCGAGTAATTGAACGAGCGCGTCAGGAGGCAACTTCAAGTACAAAGGGAGGGTAGAGCGTCAGTTAAGCTTTTTTCTCTTTTTTTTTATGGCTTTTTCCGCCGTGTGGATTGAGAGAAAATAGGTGTAGAGTCATTTTTTAATCACTAGTCTGACGCAATCCACAAGATCGAAATATTTGAAAGAGAATAATGAGCGGCCCAGTATCTATCAGTATTCTGGGTTTCTTTAACCCCACTTCCCTCTTGACTGGAGTAGGCGCCGATATACTCGCAAGTCAGGTTCAATTGGTGATTACGAACGTCCCGTTTCATAACAATCTCCCCAAAACAAAACTCGTTCCGAATTTTCTGCGACACCCATCAATTTTTTTTTCTTCAATTCTTCATTGTGAAACGTCACTATGATAATTACCATAACATTCTGTATGTGTTGCATATAACTCATATGAATACCATGCCCATTATACAGCGCTTGTAGAGACAACACATATGGTGAACTCGAAGCTCACACGAACTGTGTGTCATGCCATACACACATTATAAAAATACTGAAATACTGTTTGGAAATCATGCAAAAATTGAGGTGTACGGATTTTCGTTTATTTTTATCATACGGACTCATACACATTATTCGTATGGAGCGTTTCAGTACGGCTGGATGGCAGTTATGATTTGAGGGCTTCAAAAAACATTAAGAATTTACAATCCACACAGTCTCTGCAGACCTTTCAAAAATTGCAATGCCCACAATTAAAACCTTTATACCGATAATGGCAAAAACAGAGAAGCGCAGTGCTCGCAGATGATTCAAAATTAGTTAAGGCCCCGAGGAGGCTTAAAGAGTATGCGAATAGGGGCACAGAGACGACAGTTGCTACAGCCTCCAATATTTCCTCCAACTCGTTCATACTTACAGATGTTGAGAGGACACAGATGACGCTTGTCGCTCGTAGCGTGCCTGACAAATTCCCTTGCGTGCTCAAATAGCCTGTGATTGACGCACTTCGTCTTGTGCTCAGCAATGGCGATGCATCTGTGCACATCCTGTGTGTAGCTGAATGGAAGAAACACCAGCGAAGACGCAACGCTGTCAGCAGTATTACAAAAAAAAAAATGATTTGGAGCGCAATTTCAAAAACACAGCTTAAGGATGTACGAGTCAACAGCTAAAAAACAAATTGTGTGTGCGGCAGCTGTTAACTAGATGAATGACTGTGCCAACTAAGCTAAACGTAAGCAGAAGGCCAAGAGCATTGGCGTTTTGTCTACTACTGTTTCACTATGAGCTGCGGGCAAGATCCGATCAGTTGGTCGCGAAAACTGCGGACAAGGCTTTCTTGTCGAAAAGGCGTCGCTTAATTTTACGGAGTTCTTTTTTTTTTTTTTCTGCGTATTTCTTCGCCTTTGTTCATTTAGTTTCATGCATTGAACGACGTTCAGCACTTTAGCACTCACCTGCAAGTATCGGTGGACCCGGACCAAGACGATCTGGCATGCTCGTCAGACAGCGAGAAGTATGTTACACAGCACATCATGATTTTCTTCAGTGCTAACGCTTGGTTGCACTCCTCGAAGTTTAGAGGACCTGGAATGCACCGTCGGTTAAAGTATACTCCTCGCTTCAAAATGCAACTCACAACGGGGTTCATGTGAGAACTGACAAACAACAACATAGGAACGCTCGACGAATAGACGAATAGCGCCAAAACAGCGCTAAAAAGCACGACACCTACACATTGTCTCCTCGTTCAATATAAAGCTGTATATACCCCCGAACTCTGGTACACAGCTTTCACTCGAGCTTCTTCATTGTTTTTTTTTTGTTTTTTTCCAGTTCTGCATCTTCATTTTCTTTGTTTTCTCTTTCTTTTGCCTGCATGACAGGCTGTTTACTATTCAGCACCCTAGCCTAGATCGATCGCGGATCATCAGGATGGTAGCTAGTGAGCATACTGGAATTTGATCATTTTTTTTTTTGCGAAGCACCACTGCACTTCCGATCACTTAAGCCAGCCAGCGCAGAAAAATCCACAGCTGGCATCCTCTACTACGAGATTGCCAAAACTGACTGCAACCCAATAATAGCCAGCCACTGCATTGTATGCTCACATGCATTCAAGCCTAGCTCCTGGCAGGCCAAGGATTGACCTTGGACCGGATCGTGGACCGGTCTGACGGAAGGAAATTTTCGAGGATTTCTTCCCTGAACCTGGCAACTACCTCTGGCTTCGAAACCGCTGCCAATATTTAGTGACATGAAGTGCAGGTGTTTGTACTCAATTATCTCCAATATTTTATACCAGAATACTAGGCCAGCGGGTTTTGTGGACTAGCTGAGGTCTAGCTGTGGCAAATCTTGTTGTAAACTTCTAGCGTTCTGAGTGTAAACTTAAATAGAACACTGTTACTTTTTTCGGCACGCTCACGTTTGAAAGAGGGGGAGGGGGTGATATGAGAGGCTTATATAAGCGACGGCGTTAAAGGTGCACGGCGAAAATATGACGTATTAAATACGATGCTCACTCATGGCCGGCTCGCACTTGACGCTATAAATGTTGATCATTAGCTCCGACAGGATGTTCACTGTAATGACAAGCGGGTCCTTAGTCTGGTCGGTTTCGAGACACTTGAGCTCCTTCCGTGCTGAGTCGAAGCATTTCTTGTAGTTGTAGTAGCACCTAAAGGGAGGAAATAAACGGACAAGCATCATTCGCGTTCGAGAGATCAGACTGCTCCCTCCCGTGGCACTAACTACACCAAATGTGAATGGCACCTGCTAGCTATGTTATGCAATTAAAAACGGCCCACCATCAGAAACGCATCATAGAAAGCTTCATTTGATGACGTCAGCATCGCCAGCTGTCGTCAAACAGGCAGTGAGATCAACCTTATTGTTCTCGTTAAGAACTGACCCTCTGGCTCTCTGTGTATGACCGCTATTTGTTCGGCAGCAAGAGACGCAATCATGGGCGTGAGAAAATTAAGCTTCAACCTGTGACGTCCTTACCGAAACGATCAGGCTGCCACGGTTTTGAAATGAACGCCGCTACTGTGTGGAAGTACGCATTTTGCTAGCGATATTGTCTTCACTAGTCTCAAAAGCTTGTAAAACTTCCGTTTTCGGCGTATGATTAAGGACGCAGTGTTTAAGCGGTTCGCTTTCTGGCCCTGCTGAGCACAGGGCGATATACTTAAGGGATATAGAAAGCGGGCATGAAGTGCCGGAAACGGACATCTTGCCTTAGTTGCGATTTCGGTTTCAGCTCTTTGAGCCACCAACTACGCAAAAGTGTGTTACCTTAGGTCACTGAAGGCATCTGTGAAAATAAATTTGCAACTAATCAATAACCTTCACGAGGTAGGTTGTCAAAGCACAAGCGCATTGTGGAAGCGCAAGGGAACCGGCGAGGAGACGCGAAACGCTTGGAGGGATTGCTTCGCGGGGACATTAAACACCATCCATTTCAGCTGCAGCAGACAACCAAGGGGAACGTATTTGACGATAACGAAAATGTTAATGGCAAAAAACTACGAATCTGCCGAGAAAAGGTTTGTCGATATATTGACTCATGATATGTTGATGGCGGAACATAACGATATGCGAAAAATATTGCGTTCATAAATAAGTAAAAACTAGGGGACCCATAAGTTTCGCTTTAAGGGCATGACGCGATACTGGACTGTGCACTGTGCTGACAGAGCAAAGCGGACCAGAAATGAAAGGCAGCAATCGCTGCAGTGTCAAGTACACACCGGATCATTAGTGTATAGCCGAAACATATCACTTTACGTTCAAGACCGCGCACCATACGCATAAACTCAGCGTGTTCCCGAGCCGTATAAGCTTGTCTTGCGCGACCTGGTTCGCAAAACAAGGGCCGTGGTTTCAAATCTGGCCTAAATTCTTGAAATTTTTCTTTATGCAAAAAAAAAAAAAAAAGAAATTCTTTATGAAGTTAAGTGATTTCAGGCATTCGGCGAGTTTTAACTAGCGTTATATGTCGTATCTAATCACTTTCATTCCAAGCGCAACGTGACGTTTAATCTTGACTGTTCGAGATGCTTGCACTTTCAGTGCTAGGACTGTGACGTAATCGCCTTGCCGACCAATCAGGGTTAGGCGCTCACGGTCACCTACGCCGACGGCCGACGACGCCGGTTCTTCTGCGGCAGAGAAACCTCTCGACAGCGGGACGGCAGCATCATAGGGAAGCAACAAGTGGCTAATCATGAAAATAACTAGGTAGTGGGCCCTCAAATCGACAAGAGCCTACACCACTCGCTGCACGCCACGGTTATCCGTGCAACGAATGGCAAGGTCCGGTCGCCAATGAGCAAATGGTGCGATTGCTTTCTTCAAACTCATCAATGTCGCAGCTACGTCACCGAAGAGTGACCGACGTCAGAGAACCAATTGGACCGAAAATTGAAAATGGGAGATAGATGCGAACCGAATACGCTCCAATTTTCTGAGGTCAGTTTTGGCGTTACAACGCCGACGAATTTCAGCGTGGCCGAATACAGGCAAAACAAAACAAAACAAAAAAAAAAAAAAACGAACGATAATTACGACTTCATTTTGCCTCCCTGACCATAATCACACGGCAGAAATGCGGGGAAAAAAGCGACAAAAATGGTCGACATAAGCACTTGAGGCGACCTGCGAGTATGGGAAACGCTGTCTGGGGAAATCAATCATTTTTGCTTTAGGAAGTGACAGCAGAAATCGGAACACGTTTGATCGAAGCCGAATAAACCACAAAGTAGTGTACGCGTGCTTTCTTATACAGGAAAGCGCATGTAATGACTGAGGCTTATGCTCACTTGCACGTATCTTCTTGAAGCTCCAAGTTGGTTTGGAAAGTGATACCGCAAGTGAAGAAGCGACGAAGAAGTTCCTTCTTGTTACACTCTTCAGGGTACGGGAAGGACGTATTAATGACGAGGCATGTTGTCTCCTCAACGGTGCTAGGTTCAGAAGGCGTAGTAGAAGAATACACAATTTCCGTGGTACTGCTTGTAGCGCTTGCTGTCTGTGTCAGTTCTGTTGACTCGCTTTCCTCTGGTTCTGTGGTAATAATAGTTGGGGCAGTCTTTGTCGCTATTGGTGGTGGCGGCGTTGTGGTCGTTGTCGTATATTTAGTTGTGGAGGGGGTTGGTTGTCCTGCAACGGAAGCGAATATGAGGCACGTTAACTTTGCACGGCTAAAGCGACATCAAATGTTGCCCACCTGTTTGACACACGCACTCGGGTCCTCCAGGTCCTCCGGGCCCGCCGGGTCCTCCGGGTCCTCCGGGCCCGCCAGGACCAAGTATTCCTCCAGGTTGTCCTGGCTGGGGCCCACCGGGCCCGCCGGGACCTCCAGGCCCACCGGGACCTGCGGGACCGCCGGGACCTCCTGGTTGTCCTGGAGCTCCTGGCTCACCGGCTTTAGGACCACCGGGTCCCCCAAGTCCACCGGGCCCCCCAGGACCGCCTGGTCCACCTGGGCCACCGGGCTGACCTGGTTCTGCAACGCAGACAGGTGCCGGACCACCAGGCCCACATGGACCTCCAGGCCCGCCTGGTCCATATGGCCCACACGGCTCGCTTGGTCCGGGTGCCTTGCAAGTGTCTTCGCCCACGGGCTTTGTGGCACCTCCAGGCGTCGTTAAGTAGTCATGGGGAATTGTGGGTCGCGTCACCAAGCCCTCAATTCCACATATGTGCGCATACTTCAACAGTAGCACATTGTCGAAAAAGCCAGTTGTTGGTTTGATTTTCACGTCTCTACCTTCGCAGTTAGCATCCTTGTAAGCATCCTTTGTGCAGTTCATGAACTCTTGAACGAAGCTGAAAGTAATAGAGAAACAGTGGTGAAGAAGGTGCGGGCATTTTTATTAACATGTGCTTAGGTGAAGTTGAATTGTCTCACTGCCTATTGCCAACTGCCAATTTAAAGATTTTCTTTTGCGCTTCTAAACCAACACAATCGTCAACAAAAATATTGCGCCATGATTTTGATGAGCGCCGCGGTTCTCATGAATAAAATGATGTTGATGTCAGATTTCAACTATTGTTTCAGCATAGCTTAAATTTACAATAAGAGTATTCTCAAGGGTTGTCTTAACATGGCTATAGCATGAACAATATCATTGCATGGATTGTTGGCTGGTAAATATTGGTCGTAAGGACTATTTATTAATCTCCAAATCGAAAAAAGTTACAGAACCTTCTTAAGATACGACAAAATATGCTGCAGTTGTGTAACGTCAAATTCTTCTGTACTGCAGTACTTTTTCAGATAAATTTGTATTACTTTCTGTAATTTTTCTGTAATTTTTTGCAATCTGCAGATTTGTAGTATTTTTTTGTTGTAACTACACAAACTTCTGATGTTACTGCAGAAATACTTGTTGCCACAACAGGTTCAGGTCACAAACCGTACAGAAATTCTTTTGTTAGAAAACAAAAATGCTATGCTGTTTTTTTTTTTTTTTTTTCTTTTTTTTTTTTTTTTTTAACTGGGAGCTGCGGCTCACGCACCATTTGTCTCCCACATTGAACTGAAACAACCTTGCACAACGTCTTCTTTTAAGTAACAGCGGCTGTTAGAGCAGCTTGCCTATTATCCAAGAAAACCAAGAAGACCTATTTTACCCCGAGCAAGATAACCATAAGTCAATCATCCGCACACAAAATTCAATCGCGATGTTCGGTTCATTGATGGATCAGAGTGCCACACGGTGAGAACTGTTTATCACTATTAAATTATAAATACCAGCCAAATATTTGCTCTCATAAAGTTTAGAACTAAATCGTAAACTTTGTGGTCAGATGTAAGCGACGTGATCATATGTAACTGCAGGTCGGGCGGAAATTTTGAGCGAAGAGGGCACCGCCGTTGGCAATTTATTAATGCGAGAGCACTACTTCGCTATGCCCACAGATTTCTGTCCGCAAACCACGTCCGTAAAATCGTGTCCGCAGCAATTGTGAGTAATTGAGAAGTGGTAGAGGTTAATGAGTGGTGTCAGTCAATAGAGGGTGACGTAATATTTTGTCCGAAAAATAATTAGGCCAATAAGTTATTTAGGTAATTAATTAGAGGCAAAAAAATGTAAAAGGTGAAAATGGTCTCATTAGCCAATGGCTTGGCCAATGGCTTGGCGCCACATTTGAAAGTATCAAATACTAAAACAGTTAAGTCAGTCAATTAGGGTGACGTCAAGATTAAGTAGTTAATTAAATCAGTCCATTAAGGTGACGTCAAGGATGTGACATCACTCAACCTGAAGTCGAGCCAGAAAAGAGCATAGGAAGGGATTGGCCTACTAAAGACTAAAATAGTTAGGTCAGTCAGTTAGGGTGACGTCAATGAGGTGACGTCCCGCAACCGGAAGTAGAGCCGAAAAAGGGAATAGGAAGGGATTGGCGCGCAATTTGAATGTATCAAAGACAAAAATAATTAAGTCAGTTCATTAAGATGACGTCAAGAATGTGACGTCACGCAACCGGAAGTAGACAAAAGGGCATAGGAAAGGATTGGCGCGCAACGAAACGGTTACAAAAAAAATCAAAAACAGCAAAAAGGAAAAAACATACAAAAAAGCATCCGTGCTTTTGCTTTACTGCAATGCAAATTCTGCTGTGCTCTTTAATTTTTAATAGTGTTAGTATAAATGGCACCTCTGATAAAGTATTTATTTACTACCTTAGCATAAACGCCGGGTTTCGCGCCAGCTCGCTGGCATACACACTGGGCGTAAAATGATACAAGCCATTTTCTAGAATATGGCTTCACCATAGGGAAACAACCACCAGCGAGAAATTTTGGACTCACCGGACTTACATGGGACACCGAACAAGAAGCTCGACACGAGAGAGGTCTCGGCAGTAATGTGCTAAGGAATGCTCGCAGAATCAAGGCAAATGCAGCCTGACTGGCACCTGCATGTTAGCACGGTACGGTACGGTACGGTACGGTACGGTACGGTACGGTACGGTACGGTACGGTACGGTATGGTACGGTACGGTATGGTATGGTATGGTATGGTGTGGTATGGTGTGGTATGGTGTGGTATGGTGTGGTATGGTATGGTATGGTATGGTATGGTATGGTATGGTATGGTATGGTATGGTATGGTATGGTATGGTATGGTACGCGGGGTTTAACGTCCCAAAGCGCCCTTGGTTATGAGGAACGCCGTGAGGTAAGCTCGGTAATTTCGACTACTTGGCATTCCTTAATGTGCAGTAACATCGCACAGCACACGTGTGCCTGCGCTTCGCCGCCATCGAAACACGACCGCCGCAGCCAGGATCTAATCGGAGCCATCGGGATAAGCAATAGAGCCCCCTAACTACAGAGCCAGCGCAGTGAGTTGTCTACAAATTAATGGGTAGTATACAGTCATAAGTTAAAAATTGGAAGTATTTTTTGGCAGTTGATTCATAAAAAATTCACTAGAATTATAGTCTTGTGACAGACACAAGCCAGCGGTGAAGCGCTATATACCTATACTACGTGCGATGACTAGACGGCAAAGCTTCCATTTCACTGCCAAATTCTAAAAGCGCCCTTTACTTCAACTATTTCCTGAAGCCGTTTGGGTCGTTGTGCTTGTATATGTCCTTAAAACGAAGAGGCAGCTCTATCGCGTCAAGGAATCAAGAGAGGAAGAAAGAAAGAGAAGAAAAAGAGCAATGGGGGGGGGGGGGGGGGGGGGGGGGGAAATAAGAGAAGAAAATACAAATGGAGGAAAGCGAATTAAAGAAAAGAAAATGAAAGAAAGAGAACTTGGATGCATACTTAATTTTTAAACATTGTCGACTATAAGAAGCATTTTTGTCGAATGTTTCTGGAAACATTAGGGGGACGCTTAAGCTTCGCCTTTAGAGTAGGCGCGAAGCACATTTAAAACCGCCTTTTCATTGTGGGATATTTTCTCATTTTTTCTGTTTAGATCATTTCAATAACATCAGTACACATCCCAAACATACGTTAATAAATCAAAGCGTTCACTAGGTGTCTCATTAACACACTTGATACCAACGCCACAACCTCGCCGGGGCGGCGCAGTGGTTAGGGCGCTCGACTACTGGGCCCAGGGAGGCGGAATCAAATTCCGGCATCGACGGCCGCATTTTCAATGGAGGCGGAAAGCTAGGCGTGCTGTGCAATGTCAGTGCGCGTTAAAGAACCCCTGAGGGTCGAAATGTCTGGATCCCTCCACCACGGCGAATCTCATAGCCTGAGCCGCCTTGGGACGTTAAACCCTAAACCAAACCAAACCGATCCTTCGTGGCCTATTCGTCGCGCGCCTGTCTGTCATCGCAGAGGACCTGGATTCAAACCGGAATGGCGAAAAATTTATTTCATTAATTTCGTAAGCTTCTTTTGATTGTGGGGTGCTTGAAATTCCCGCACGATGCATGTCATGTGGCTGTGGCGTCATAGCCCCGTCGACCAGTCACGACTTTTCCACACGAATATTTCCGACACGCTGGTGCCGACAACTACTACTATACGACGCAGAGGATTTTCGAGCGAAAGAGCTGCATACGCTTCGCGCAAAGAAAACAAAGAAAAGGTTCGTACTGGCATACGGCCTTGTCGGTGACAGCAATCTGTTGTCCTTCCACCTCTGCATAAAATCCGACAGCACAGTAAGAGTACTGCCGCGCCAGCATGGTGTTGTTGCACGTCCCTTGCCGGGAATCTGAAATGAAATACGCAGATCTTGTCATACACCATGAAGCATAATCGCTGTCATAAACATTGCACGTGAGCGCCTTAATCGGTGAAGGGCTTTCAATATTTTAACAGAGAGCGGTTCTCTACCCTTGTGCAGCAGATGAAATTTTGTGACGACTTATGGGCCTGTCGAAATGACGTTACAAGCTTGATCGGTTGCTTATACATATGAATTAGACACAAACACACACACACACACACACACACACACACACACACACACACACACACACACACACACACACACACACACACACACACACACACACACACACACACACACACACACACACAAAAAAAAAAACGTGCTAGCGCTTGTGCTGTGAAACGACATAATAGAACATAACGGCGTAACTGAGGGCATTGGGCTCACCTCAAGATATCATCATTGTAGTTAAAACGTTGGCATCGCATAACTCTGACTTAGTTTGCTGGCATCTCGTGGCAACCGAAGGCTTACAGCAAATCAGCCTTCAGAAACCCACCAACAGAGTAAATTAACGGTCAGCCTGATGGCCATAAAGCCCCTAAATTATTTTAGCCTGTTTAGAAATTAACACGTCCCAAGGAT
This sequence comes from Amblyomma maculatum, assembly GCF_055883805.1. NCBI lineage: Eukaryota > Metazoa > Arthropoda > Arachnida > Ixodida > Ixodidae > Amblyomma > Amblyomma maculatum. Next base: position 203,572,139 of record NC_139344.1, on the reverse strand, counting down.
TCCCCGCTGTACGCCATCGCTGGTGGCTCTAATAAAAAAAAAATTAGCTACGTGTACGAAGATGAAAGCTAGCTGACGCGGTGCGTTGCCGCGGCGGCCCCTCCCCACGTTTCCTCCTGTGGCGCGCGCCAAAACGTGAACGGTAGCGCGATGCCTTCTGTGCTCTTTCCGATTCTCTGACGGCGCCGGCTGAGCTATGTCACGTGGTGTGTTAACCGAGATGATTGAGGAATGCAATCGCATGTAAATTGTCGTCAGTTCGAATCCTTATCGCAAGCTAATCTCCAACTTGATGGGCAGATATATGATAAATGGGAAGCGAAATGGTGCGACACCAACCTGAACGATGCACAAAGAACATTTGCGTCACAATTTTGATAAGAAAGAAGGGAAACCTGGCGTAACATGGAAATCCGTTAGTCATGACGTACGTAATGAGTAGCGTACATCCGTAAGCTACCAATTTATGGGAAAGGCCACATGACATAGGTGTATCTACTCTCTTAATCTGGTTCCACATAGGTTCCAGTTATAGGTGTAACTTCTAAAAACGTTCCCCTTATAAGTGGAACATTTCTCAAAGTTCTACTTATAATCGGAACGTATGTGAAACCATATTAAGAGTGTACGAAGCTCCACTCTAACAAAGTCATACGGACGTGCCTGTGCGGCCTAAGAGTAGCTTGTCTAACTTATCATCCAAGAGTCCTGGAACAAGTACCTTCCATGCCATGTGATCTCGTGATGTCATGCAACCCGCCTAACAATCGGCACCCGGCCGTGTCACCTAGCAACTACTACCTGTCAGAGCCATGCCCGTGTATTTTCGCCCACAGCGCTGACAACTGTAGGCTTTCTACAGAACGGGGCCTTAAACAATATCGCGTTAAAACATACCGTCACATGCCTATTTGTAAAGGGAAAACCCCCGCTTTCAATGAAACTGCTTGATTCAATAAAACGATGTATTATATACCAGCCAGCAGAAATCCAATAGGTATACTGTCACTTACATTTGTACACTTGTTTCATTGGAACAGGGGCAGAATCGGAGCAGTTGACGTCGAATGCCCTTGCTAGCAGGTTCCGCATCACAGAAATGTTGTGCGTCTCGTCGAAGACCATGCAATGGTGCTTGATCTGAGCCTGCATTATGCATGATTCGAATTCCCGAATGGCACTGGAAAGAAAGGAGAACCACATTGGCACTTAGGTTGGTCTCAACGCTCACTACGCGTTCAAGACTGCACTTCTTTTATTTTTAAGAGGAGATGGGGAGGATACTTTCGAACTGCAACAGGTGGGCTTTCCTGCGAGTGCTGCTAAAACGAATTCAGCTAATTCTATGCTTTTTGACACGAATGATCTTGGCTCACGGGAAAGGAAAGGCGCAGTATGTGTCACACCTGGTATGTGGACACCTTAACCGCGCCGTAAGGGAAGGGATCCTGGCCGTTTCCGTGATAGTACGCAACGTCCGGTTCTAAAATCCGACTTCACTCAAGACACTTTTCTGTGACGTCTGCCGCGAATGATATTTAGCGGTAAAGTATATGCGCTCATGACACTAGAACGGCCTTTGATTTATCTACTCACATGCATGCGCTCGACTTGGCAGCATTGGACACGCTGCGGGATAGGCGCACGGTGACGTTGTAGAGCGACGCTACTTCGTCCATGATGCCCCGATCACAGCGTTTCATGTCGATGTGATACATGTGTACGTTGCATGCTGAAAGGTGGAAGGCTCAGTTATTTCACGCTCTGCCTACTTCACGGTAATATCACTAGATATTCACCCAATACATGGCCTTGTAATACGGTTATCATGTAGCTGCTGAAACTAGTCGCAAATTAATATGTTGGAGTATGGCTGCGCGGCTTAGGATAGGGGATAGGGAACATGTATTGACCAGCTACGACAAAAGCGGATGCTATTGTTAAAGGATAACTGTTACTCTCCCAGAGGCCTTTCATATTCGAATTGATGTTTTTAATGTTTACATATCTGTATTTTAAAACATGGAGTTCTTTATCGCTGACGCTGTACAGCCCATGGAATCTTGCGTTTCACCTGTATCAAAACGTGGCCACTGAGCTTGATCCTGTACTGCATTGTCTTCATCAGAACCCCTACATATATGCATATCGTACGTGCAGTCCCGGCCAAAAAATTACGGAGCACGGTTCGGTAATTAAAGTTTGTCACGACCTGCCTATAATGAAAGTTAGGAGATACATTACACGTACATACCTACACAAACCCATCAGGTAATGCTGCGTACGGGCCCACAAATTTGCTTTAACACGAGATTATTCAGCGGCGCAACAACTCACCGCTCATGTTCTTTCGGCGCTGAGCTTCTTCGAAACCGTCGTCTTCCATCTGCATATAGCGGCTTCTCTGAAACTTCCTGTCCTGCTTGGCCCGTGCCAGCTTGCCTCGGAAAAATGGGTCCTCATCTTCATCCTCATCTTCGACGACAGTCCTCTGACTTTCTCGAGCCTCGTTGTCCAGGCCAGCGTTCATGCGCTCTTCGTCCAAGGCCTCGTCGTCCTCGTCCGACACGTCGCCGATAGCTGGAGCGTCCTGCCTGCGGCTGCGCCGACGATCGACCTGCTCGGAATCTTGGTCGTCCTCAAAGAAGCTGTCATCCTCGCTACGGTCACTTTTCTTGAACTTTTTCTTGCTGAAGCCTTCTTCGAAGCCGTAGTCGTAGGAGCTGCCAGGCCGAACGGGCCTCTCATCGTCTACGTACGCATGTCCCTCATTGGCAGCCGTCTCCTGGGGAGCCTCATTCTTCCTTCCTTTCTTGCGGCGCTCGCCGTAGCCGTCATCCATGCTCTTGCGCGACGGTCGCTCGTCGTCGTCTGAGCCCCTCCTCAGCCTACCCCTGCCTCCACGCACACTGTCTCCGCTCGGATCATCACGCTTCGCGTCTGGCTTGAAGTCGTAATACTCCTTAGCGTCTTCGTCTTCGTACTCGACGTTAGGTGGTGGTAACGGCGGCGTTGGCATTGCCTTGGCCGGATCGTTGTAGTAATCGTAATCATCGCGGCCTTTGTAGGCGCCTTTGGGTCGACTGGGAGCGGCCTTGCGCGCGACACGGCGTCCAGGGGTCTCGTCGTACTCGTAGGAATCCGCATCAGCTTTTCTGCCAGAGGCAGCGTGCGGGCGCTCTTGATTACTGTTGCGCTGCGATTTCTGCTCTCGCTTCCGTGATTCATCGTAGAAGTAGTCCGTCGAATCGCTGCCCGCCGAAAAGCGCCGGCTCAGCGCAGCGGCCTCTCGTACCCGGCAATCGACGCCGTACTCTTCCTCCAAAAGTCTTTTGTATGTAACCAGCTGCGCACTTAACGACATGTCCGTCCGGCAGGTGCTCCCCTGGCTGGCATTGTCGATGCAGCTCTCAAAGTCCTTGATGAACCTGGGTGAAAAAAATTGATTGGAGGCACTTAGATCTCTCTTAAGTGTAGTAAGGCTAAAGCCTTTCTGCGACGCTGCGCTAATTTGCCGTTTTTTCACTCATTTCCAACTTTCTTGTTTTTGTTTGTTTTTCCTTTATCTCTTTCTTTCTTTTTTACTTTCTACTTTTCTCTCTTGATTGTCAGTTTTGTTTATAGTTACATACTTTTTTCTCTTTTATTACATTTTCCCTCTTACTCTTCACTGACCGTTTTCGATGTTTTAACGCAATGACAAGCACTGCAATGTTTTTGCACGTTTCTTGCACAGTTTTGCCATATTTTGCTCAATTTCTACATCCGTGACTGTTTTGACATCTGCACACTATCGACGTCCACGTCTATTTCGACGTCGAATCGCTCAACTAATTACTCCACATCAATGGAATTTTGTACGTTGTTTTCGACAGGGACGGTGTGACACCCTCTCCGGACGAACCCTTTCTGCGCACACCCATCTCGCGCTGGCATCCACTATAAACATCAGTTAACGACGCGCGCAGCACTTAGTGACGAAGTATAAACCTATGTCGTCAGCCAGCAGACGTCATGACAGCGATGGGCGCTGCCCGTCCGCCGGCGCCCGGCGTGGAGAAACTTGCAAATCTCATACGCAGCCGCGTCGCCTGCTTTCTTCAGCATTACATTGTTCCCGAGCCTCCCGTGCCACAGCATGTTGATGTTAACGCTGATGTTGCCTTCACAAGACTACTGTGCGCTTGCCCCCCAAATCTGAGCTTTGTGACCTTTTTTGGGGGCTCAGTACCCATTTGCCTCTTTCGCGCGTTTTTATCGTTGAGCAGACACTGGACGGTGACCACGTGCTTGTTAATTCCCGCTACATGTAACAAGTCAGCCACAGTTGGCGGCAGCAATTAGAAAACGTTGACCATGCTGGGGCCGCCGCCGTATTATCGGTTGTGCGCTCCCTAAACGGCGCCTGAACAGTTATCGTTGCAGTGTAAACAGGCTTCTGTGAGCAGAGACTGCATGCTTCCTTCCCCTGGCAAGAAGAACAGATGCCGTAGCTGCCTCGGCTTAGTAGGAGGCTGCACTAGGCGGCCGCGTATATCTGCCTCTCCCCTACATTGACAGCACAACAGATGCCACCTGGAAATCCACAAATAACCTCTAATGTATCTGATCTGATCTACAGATCGACGTTCTGCCCTGCATTGTTCCAGCTATCTGCATCTATTCCGCTGTTGTTGTTTTTTCCTTTCAGTGTGTACTAGTTCGCCCAGCTCTTTGCTCTACCAAGTCTCAAACTATTTCTCTAAACACAAGTTGAATTGTACCTACAAAGCCAAGTTCTGAAGCGCTTGCTCAATTTTACTGAAACTTTGTCTGCAATTACATTAATTTTGAGACGCATTCGGACTAATTTTACGACACTATTAATCCTGAGAGATGTAATACGCTGTGGGAAGTGACTTAGGAAACCACCTTTCCCGAGCGACATGCAAATCTACCCATTCTGCGAAATCGTACGACTATTAGAAATACCCGCCGCTGGGCAATGAGGCACCCATGCTTCAGAGATACTGCAGAGATACTGCATATGTAATTCGTGGCTTATGATCCGTAAGAAAAACATAAGAAAATGTTAAGCTACCCGCTCAAATCAGGTCCGGGATTCTGGGTCTTGCTATTGTGAGGCATCTATGAGATATTATAAGGTACTGTTATGAATATGTTGATATGAATTGTATAAGCTTCCGATATCTGCGAAAAATATTTTGCAGTTCTTCCTGCACTCGAAGCGAGTATTTAATGGCATGAAACCAATGGGCTGAGTTTATTTTTTTTTTTATTGAATGCAAGGCAACTGTGAAATGTTGTGAAGTGCCTTTTTATGAACATACCGACGTAAATTCTCTAAGCTTCCGATATGTACCAATATTTTGCTTCTGAAGTTTATCCTGCGCTCATAAAAATTAAGTCAGAATCCAACAGAAAACCGAATGGGGAGCATTTTTGAATCTAGCAAAATGCTACAAGACCACTGCGGTAATATATGTTAATTGTTATCACGATGTCAAGCCCCCCCCCCCAGTGGGTGAAAAATTACATCTGAAAACTCTTTCCCAGAAGATGTCCAGAATTTGCAGACATGCCCTCCTAAGCTGCATTATGTTTTCGGTGCTCTTGTGTATTGCACATGTTGCGAAAATCTGCACCTTTTATTTTTACACATGTGGCAGCTTCGATGAATAGCAGTGAACGTGACTATACTTACGGGCACACCTCTTCCTTTGTGGGCCGCCGTCGTGACACTTTTTGGTCCATGAAATTTTGGAAGCCAATTGCACATACCAAAGCCTTCTTGAGAACACCAGACTCGTCGCATTTGTCTCTCTGCAGGGCAACTTGAGCGTCCGCTTGCCACGCTGAAGCTCCTGAAGGAGAGGGCAGCAACAAAAGCTGGTATCTGTTCCGTTACGAGCACGACAACAAAAAACGGGTAATTGACACGCTTCTAACCGCGCTTCCGCATGCGCGTTAACACTGCTTACGCCTGCAAGGGCAGGCGAACCTCTACAATCCACAGAGAACGGCAGCGTTTCACAGTTTCTCCTTTTGAATAAATACAAAAAAAAAAGGGGAATGAGAATAACTGTTAAAGATATGAGACATTCATGGAACCTTGCTGCAGTTGTCCAGCATCTTCTACAGCTCTTACCACCAGCGTTTTAAGTCACTCAAATTCCGAGAAAAACGTCGGCAATTTTTTTTTTTCCCCGCTTTAGGTGACTACCACATAAATTCCTTGCGCTTTCTTAGTGAACAGCCGTTAATACTTTCAAACTAGAGCAGAGAGACAATGGACACAATATTGTTTTTTTTTATATATATTTCTGAAATAAAAGTGGGGAAGATCTGCACACTCCATATTCAGTGCAGACAGCTGGACAATGCTTACTTTTATTTATTTATTTGTTATATTTCATTATATTATATTAATTTATTAATAATATTAATATTAATATATTAACAATATTAGTATTAATATATTAATGTTATATAAATAATTAATATAACAATTATATTATATATTATATTTATTTATTTGTTATTTATAAAAGTTTATTACTTTTATCGTAGCGCTGTATACTGCCGCGTCCTGCGAGCATAAAGTTATCTGGGTGGTAAGTATACAGGATGTCAACATCATCTCATCATTACTAAACTCACCAGTGTTCACATCATCGCAAGTGCTCTCAATAGCTTCCATTACTTATCTATGTATTTGAGTGCAATCGCATAAGAAAATCTAATTGATGTGCAGATAACTGTACTTGCCTTTCGCCCTGCTGCACTTCCGCGCGAACGGCGCTGTGATCTTGTTGAGCAGAGACGTCGCATGCTTGTGCAAGGCAGATCTCGTGCAACCAGTCTGGTACTCCAGCTTCGCTAAGCATTCGTTCACATCAGACACGTACCTGCACCAGTGGGCAACGTTAGCTGCTGGGATGAACGGTTATAAGAGACAGGCAATTAAGTATATATCCAGTGCATTGGAACTGATTGTGTAGCGACAGTCATTCCACAGTGACGACGCGCTGTGTATGAGGCGAAAAGTGTCTTCTTGTCTTCACAGGCAGTGTGGAGCGACAGCCTGGAAAATGACGTCGTCACATCCTTATAGAATGATAGTTTTTCACGAATATCAGATGCACCTTTTCTCCTTAGCTGTCTCCATTATCTCCTTCAATTCCTTGCCTTTTGTCAGTCCTAGTAACGGCCGTGACCTGCCATAATAGGCGCAACCGTAAAGAGAACTCACGCTTCCATGATCACTTTGCGGCACGCATTCGCAATGAAAATTATGGAAAACTAGTCTAACTGCGTTTGCGCACTTAAAAAAAAAAATAAAAAAAAAAGTTTCAGCATGGCTGGTGATAACACCCGCCACCGCCCACAGGTTCTGCGAGAACTTTCGTATTAGCAACTCAAGGCAACTACTGCTGATAACGCTATGATAAAGCACTAAAAGCTAAAACCAAGGAAATAATTAGGTTCCAAGAGTAACACCAGAGCTCCTATGCAGATAGCCAAGCGAACTGCAGCCTTACCAATGCCGCAGGCAAAAGCGATAATATTAACCCCCCCCCCCCCCCCCCCCCCCTATGTGAATGTCCAGAACTGATTGACACTGTTCATAATAAGGGGAGCCACGGCATAAGGAAATGATACGGCTTTTGTAACTGCCAGTGAATATTGCGCCACCCGCACACTTTTTTCTGCAACATTTACTTTCACGTAAAGGCAGTCTCTGCCGACAAACACTGCGCATGCGCTCGAAACACTGTGCAGCCGTTAGATGCGGTGCGAATGCGCAGAAGCCGTGACACAGTCTTGCCTAAACGACAGCTGTCGACTTCGCTACACGGAACCGAAAGGAAAGCACTTTTCTGTGTGCCTAAACGACTTGTTAACTGCGCGACACTAATTGCACTGGACGCTTGGTAAGGCAATACAAGCAACAACTGCTTAGCATTCTCGAGAGCCCAGTAGCGTATATGTGGAGCGTTTGACTTCACTCAACCTACCTGCATATGTCTTGGAATTCCTTTCCGCTCTTGCTCGCAGCGTTTTCAACCACACGGAAGAAAGAGAGGTCGCACAAGAAAAACCTTCTCATTGCTTCAGCGGCGTCGCATTTTCCTGTACTGATGCCTCCGGAATCTGAAAAAGCACATCAGAAGTTCTTTAAGAGAAGTTCGCTTCTTCGCCTGTAATTTCAGAGGCAAATGCAAAATTCAGCGACGTACAAAATGCCGTCGGGCAGCGGACGTTGTACATTTGCTTGGTAGCCTCGGTAAGCTCGAGCATATAAAACGTGAAGTTTTTCCCCATGTTGTCATCTTTGCATTGCAGCTGGGTCTTGGCCCGTGTGTAGCATTTCTCATACTCGGTGATGCACCTGCGTCAAGAGCAAGCAATGAGAACCAGCGCAATCAAGCAGGGTTCCGCAGCGCAAAGCAAAAGAAAAGAAAACACGGATTTTCCGCTGCTGGCAATATCGGCGTGACCACTTTTTCATCTAGTTACAAATAAGATTTATACAGATCTTGCCAAGTCGTATAGTTTTTTTATCCGTATGCCCGAAAGGCTTTTTTCCTTCTGAAATTGGTGGTTTTCTTATGCGCCCTAATTGGCAAGCTTAACTACAAAATCATGGCACCTTATAAAATGTGAAACTTTAGTGGAGTGCTGTGTGTACCGCTTACTTGCAAGGATCATCCGCGAGTTCAATGCTTGCTTGCAACGCGATACCGCAGGCGAAGAATCTTCGCAACAGGTCCTTCTGGTTACATCCCGTAGGAGTCACAATAGAAGACGGCGTCGATCCTCTGTCGCCCGCACTTGTCGTCCTCACTGGCTCTGTAACAATCAAGTAATAACTCGTGAAACATGTCCTATATAGCTCATGCTACAACTGCTGCCAAGTATAAAAGACAACTTGGTACGCAGTTAATTACCTATACTCTGCAGCAGTAGACGTTTTGACGGTCGATTTGCAATACACCCATTAATACGACACGCGACAGATTACATAGGAAGTATAGTGAAATTTACCGGTCCGTCTGAGCGAAAAGCGAAAAGGTGCGAAAAGCGGAGCAGAAATTAGCGAAAAAGCGAAATGGTGCGAAAAGCGGAGCAGAAATTAGTGTTCATAAAGCAACGCGACGCAGATGATGAAAAGTGTCACCTCGCCCATATTTGCCATTAATTCGCCTCGTGCTCAGTACATCTAGTCGATCTGTCAACTAACTGGAGTCCCCGCCGGAATGGCGCAGTGGTTAGGACGGTCGATTACTGTGCTCAAGGATGCGGGATCGAGTCCCTGCCGCAGCGGCCGCTTTTCGGTGGCTAGGCGCCCGTGGGCTGTGCGTCGTTCCGGAGCTCTTCATCAAGGCGTGTCTTATAGAATGAGTCGCTTTGGGACCTTAAACCAAACCAGACCAACCAGAGCTGCAGCGCGTTTTGCATTGAGTCCACCCAAAGGAGAAAAACGGTCACTGACAGTATGCGCACATCACAGCGACAGCAATAAATTCTTAAATTTTTACTAGTGAGATGTTTGGAGATCTAGACAGCCTACATGGGCCGAATGCAAACTTCATGGTTGGATTGTGGGATTTAATGTCCCACAGCGACTCATGCTATGAGAGACGCCGTAGTGGAGGACTCTGGAAATTTCGACCACCTGGAGTTCTTTAACGTGCACTGACATCGCACAGCACACCGACGCCACTTGGTTTCGCCTCCATCGAAACGCCGCTGCCGGGGCCGGGATTCGATCCCGCTTCCTTGGGCAGAGTAGTCGAGCGCCGTAAACACTGCGCCACCCCGGCGGGGCCGAATGTAAACTTGAGAATACTGCCTGAGCAGCTCTCGCCCCTTCCTTGTTCACCGTGTTCAACTGCGCTGTCTTCGCAAACACCTTGGGCCAAGTTTGCTGTTCCAGCGCCGTTTCGTGCGCACTCCCTGCATGTGCCTTCTCGGCAGGGGATGACGAGTGTCATTACATTCCCCAAGTGAGTTATGAAACCTAAGATTCGCATACCACAACATTTTTCAAAAAGGTGATTGCTGTTTTCAAAAGATTCTCGCTTATTTTCAAAAGGATGCGAGCTGTTTTTCTCAGCTAATCCGAGTCACCAACGTTTTAGCAAATTTTCGCAAAACTTGGGAGCATGTCACAGTGTTAATGCATATTCTGTGACAAAGGCGACATACAACTGACAAAAAAAAAAGGATGGCAGGTAGGGATCGTGTTAAAGAAAAATAAGAAAGCTTGTCAGGGATATACCAGCGCGAAAAACGATGACCGCGCCACTGATGGCGGGTTTGATAACTATACATCTGGTAGTGAAGCCTGCCGTGCAGACTCCAGCCGTGTGTTCTAGCAGTCGTCGCGCCATGAATTTGTTGTCCCGCGGCGTTTGCGTCGTTAAATAAACAGCGTCCGTTGTCCATGAATTGCAACCATAACTTATATCCAAGCTTTTCTTTGGGCAAATGGTCAGATGGGAAAACACGCCAGAGATCGTATTTACTTGTCCCAGCTCGGGCCAGCAATACGATCAATAGCACACTGAAGTTCACTTCGCTTTAACGAGTCGCTTGTTATTCCTGTCTTACTTTTTGATATGAAATATTTCAGCCAATATTGCCGCGTCTTCATAAATTTTCTGGCGTTCGCTACCATTCGGCTTTCGGTAAATAGGCAACGAGATATGTGGGTTGCTGCGTAATCTCGTGGTAGGTTTTGCAAAGCATAGAATTTACGGAATGCAGTAAGCACTTTTATCGCGCTTCATCCATTTGTGACAGTACACGCTATGAAGCATGTCATTGTCACGATCTTATATGACAGAGCGGTTTATTCCTGGGGAATGCTTAATGGGGAAGTTTATAAGCTTGGCCGTTAAGAGTAGCCCGCAACTGTGTTGTCGATTCCTGTTTGCACTGAGCCTCCCCCAGGTTCAGTTTTATTCATCTTCAACCAACGAACCCTCGAGGCCTATAAGCAGCTTACCTGCTTCAAAACCAAACGTCGGTGGGGTCCTGAGTTCGAGTCCTACCACACGCAAATTAACTGAATTTTCTTTTCCATTCGATTACTTTTATTTCGTTACTGGCACCTCCATAAATTTGGCGTCAATTCGAACATCTCGACCTGTTCCTCATTTTTGTTGTTTCATTTGGATTTTATGCTCGCGTCCAATGACAAGATGGATTTTCTGCGACTCATATTCCTTAGCGATGTCGCGTTAAAACCTGAATTCGTCCGATTAAGCCATATGTAAGAAGTGGTGCTGGCGGATGCGCAAAAGGTCGTAGTGGGTCGGGCGTTTCAGTATACGTACATGAATGGCGCTTGTAGTGCAGCGGTATGGTTAAACCAAAATTTGAAAATGATAGAACAGCCCTCTGTTGAGATAATTGATCCGTCGGTGAAGCATACCAGCAGTCAGCCTGGGCTCAATATTGTAGCTGGCTACTTAGGGCGTTTGTAAGAGACAGCTGGCGTATGTACGCATTGGTTTCTCTCACATGGCTGCAGGATCGACAATGTTTTGGCTTCTACACGAAGGGGTGCATCTTTGGCTGCAGGCCAGTACAGACGAAATCGGCGAGAGCAAGGGAAAAAAAGAAAAAGTCGCAGCCGCCAACGACAGCTACCCTGTACCAACAGAAGAGCAGCGACAACTCGACACCCGGACACTTTGGAAAATGACCGCCAGGCGGCTTTCAGCGGCTCGCGTTTTGTCTATAGTACCCTAGTAATGGGCTGCGCCAAAGGATCGAATAAAAACGCCGAACAAATTTCTCCAATCATGGGTAAAGCATTTCTCCCGCACAAAAGAAAAATTCCGTCGCTATTCGAGTTCTGAGGCTGCAAGAAACGTGAGCATTCCGTAACGCTAGACCACGAGCTAACAACAGCTGGTTCTGGGAACGTGCACAGCCACTAATAGTGCCGCCATCGCGGCCTGAGTCAGTATGCCGTATTAACTACCAAATTTAGCTGGTGGCAGTAGGCACCTGCGTGACAACCCTGAACGACCTCCCCCCCCCCCCCCCCCCCCCCCTTCCCCGCATCGCCACCGCATCGCCACAATCCTGCCGTGCGGCTCGACACAAAGCTCAATGTGCAAGCTGATGTGCAAGCTCATGTGAAAGCTCAATGTGCAGCGCCCAAAGTACGCTGCATAAAGGATGGTTTGGAGAGAGGCAGCGCACACCACTTCTCTAATAGGTTTGTAGAAGGGCGCTGACAAAAAGTCCCTTGCGGTGGAGGTCACGACAACATTCGTCCGAAAACAGGATTATTTAGCTAGTTTGGCCGCGACAGGATGAGACCGCCATTTAATTGCGCGCCATCAAGCTTCCAGTGGCACTGCAGCCGAGGCTAGGCAAATAAGGGAAGGAGACGGGCCTTCGTCTCCGTGCCGTGACTTAAAGAGGCGGCCTCAACACCCCTGTCCAGGGCGCGCAATATGAATGGACCGCCTCCTTCACTTTCCTGACTGGTTTCAGACGCGGTTGTGCCGCGTCGGCTACAACTCGAGAACGAAGCGGCAGATGCCCTTCAAAGGAGGATCTGCCGGCAATAGCATCAACCTACTTTTTGACGCCGCGGTTAGTTCGATCAAGCTGCGGGACATCCACTTTCATCTCCCACGTCCTGCGCTGTCACGCTAGAAGGTCCATAAGGGTTATCTACAATGTGATGGGAATCGGTAGAACGGAAGACTTCTACGTTCGTCTTTTGGCCCTGTTTCACCTAGCTATGCAAGTATAACAACAAACCATAACTCCAGTGCAACGTGTGCGCCCTGGAACGAAAAATACAGCTGATCAGGAGACATCTTACTTGAAAACCGGGTAGCCACGTTGCACGTTGCCTGGTACTTCTTCAACAAGACATCGGTGAAGTAATTGAGGTCTGCAAACTGATTTTTTCTGGGTGTGTTGCATTTCGTTTCGCTTTCGGCTTTGTCTTGGCAGTCCAGGAACTCTTTGATGTAACTGAAAGAAGCAACAACGAGGATTTGAGAGCACAAGTTATTTTACGGCTCGTGACACGAATATAAGGCGAAAGTATTGCGCACTGCATTTTCGCACCACTCTGCGAGACGCACGTGGGAAGTATAGCCTAATGCCGAGTTTTTAGGAGCAAGCCAGGACCGCCAGAATAAATTTTTTGCTCTTCTTTGTGATTCGTTACGGTCACATACCACTGTTATGCCTTTCGTCGCTTTGCATATATGACCCGCTCGTGTAAAGGGTACAAAGCAGCGTTAAATGTGAATCTTTTTTTGGTCACATGGTGCTGATAACACACTCAGAAACAAGAACGTGCGGTGGCCGTTTTCACGTCGCCCGAACCACCTAAATAAAGATCTCGTCTTGTGACAGTCACTTGCACTCCATTCAAACTGGATGTGAAGAAAAGAAGAACCTAGGACCATATCCAGGCTCTCGTGTTTGGTACAAGTAGTTTTACAAAAACATAGTAGAGAAGTTCATTTCAATATGATAACCCTATAGGCGACCACATCCAGAACTGTGATCACTGCATCGCAAATGGCTTCGATCGTTCACCGATGCGAATTGTCGTACGCTTGAATAGCGTTGTGAAATATTACTGTGGTATTATTACTGTGAGTTTGCGATCACTTAGTCCAAATTCCCTTGCATCATCATTGGTATGATTTTCTTGAATCGTCTGTTGCCAAAAAGTATTGTAAAATCTAGATCTCTCGTCATTAACTACATATTTTGCTAGGTGAACACGTGTCGACAAAGCCACGAAACGCCCAACAATCAAGTTTTACTCTGTGTCCCTTCAAGGTTATCTTATGCACTTTCCAGGATAATGCAAAGCGACTTCCAATTTTAAGAACGGGCGAGCAAACAAAACTGCTCACTTGCACGATTGTTGGCTGGATGGAGGAACTCCTTGTCCTTCAAGGTCAGCGTAGAAAGCTACCGCGCAGTAGGAGTAGCGGCGCACCAGCTGCATGTATTCGCAGCCTTCAGGAATGCCTGAAATGCGCAACATGCAGTATATCAGCCACGTGAATCCTAAAATGGCACGCTAGTGGGGAATGTGTGATGAAGAGCGCATTTTAAGAATGCAAGCGTCGGGAAAAGCTGCGATTTCGAAACCCCGGTGCAATGCTTCATGATTACACATTGCCTATTGCGCGGTCAGTGCTTTCACATGTGCATGCAAGCGTGCTCAAGATCAGATTAGGTCGCCTGCTTGTAGGCCGTTCCCAAGCCTATGATATTTTGGAGACCATGTGACGCCAAACTGCCCTCATACTCACCTGTAGGCTTGGTAAACACTCCCGGCACAATAGTCCCGGTGCCAAACGTTGCGGGCGGGCCTGTGTAAGGGCCGGTGTAAGGGCCTGTGTAGGGGCCTGGGGGACCGGTAGGCTGAGGCGTTTGTACGCCTACGCAATCCAAGCTTCCCAGGCTCGCGATTAAGGCTTGCTGTACAAACGACATGTGCTGATAGAGGTCCTTGCTCGTTCCTGAGCATTTGTGCTTGTCGTCCAGGGCGTTGCAACATGCTTGGAAGTTTCTGACGACTCTGTGCAGAACAGAGAAGCATTTTTTCACATGCCTTGATGTCGTAATAGTGCTACATTAACTAAGGAAAGTCACCTGTAATCACTTATGAAAGCGATTAAAATTTCAACATTCTTGATAGTCGTGTGAAAAATAGTGAGGTGGTGATCGGGGCACGGTCCTTTAAGAAAAGCTGCAGAGAAGTTTTTCTCGTGTTACTTATCCAAAACTGCTTACGGAGCAAGCAGCGTCGAAAACTATATTTCTGTTTAGCTAGCAAAAAGAAAACTTGCAGCACTGCAGCGTATCTCGGTAGGAAACACAGCCGTCATTATTATAAGAAATAGGAAGCGTGAACTACATTTCATACTATGCACGACAAATGTGCCGTTTGTAGGCAATGGGCCCAGAGAAGCAGAGCCCTTCGTCGGACAGTGGTCGCGCGTCACTCCCTGGCTATAATGGCCCCTCGCACAGCCCAATGACGGGCGCCTCTGCCGTGTAGCGTTTCCCAGCCGTGCGCCAATGGCAGAAAATCCAAGCCTCTGGTGGTGTGAGTGACCAACCAGGTGACGGTCGTTGGGGTGTTCGCTGTTACGGTGTACCCTTAAGTGGGAGCGACGCTGTCAGTATTCACCTCGGCAGGCAGCTCTGCGGCAACTAAGGAATGCTGAATGCTGCAGTCCTTAAATCACCGCAGTTTCAGAGAATATTTGTTAGATCGTTAGATCATTACGCTTGGACGTGATGAAACGGGAACGAAATTAAGTGTAACCCAGCTGCCGCCGCGACGGGGTTGGGGCACACCTGAGCGAGTTACCCGAGAAAATCCGTCAGTTTCGTCGGCGCTTTTAGAGGCCGCGATCAGCAAGTTGACAAGACGCTATAACACGGAGCGCCAGATTAATCAACATTCCTCGGGCCTGTCATTGCTATTGGTTCATCCTGAGAAATTCTTAAGTGGTCCAAATTTACACGCTATCATTTACACCCATCCAGTACCGCCACATTGCGACGTCAGCTTCATCTCTTCATCGCTCTCTCACTACCACCTGGTCTGCTGATTGTCCTGGTTAGCAAGCGACTGCCCCAGAAGGCGGTGGTCCCGGGTTCGATCCCCGGACCAGGATGAATTTTCTAACTACAAAGTTTATAAGAAAGCTGTATAGCTATCCTTTGTAGCCGTATGGGTGCACCTGGGTGGATGTCAATGAGTAATTACTCCCTTATTACATACCTTCAACTACAGTGATTTTAAAGACAGATATGCTATCCACAGTCCACCGAGACACAGTCATTCAACTAGGGTAAAGGTAGACCTTGTGTATCATGATAAATTCTAAAATATAAGGAACAATGTCCGCGTCTGCGGAGTGATACGCAAAGAGGACCACATGCCCTTAAAGGGAGCCCATCGACGCTATCACGTCATATTTCTAAGGCGAAGCTTAAGTGTCCCGCGAATTTTTCCGGCCTGCCTTGATACCTGATCTCGGGGGCCATGCCTTACCTACTGAGAAGTGACGGTGTTGGTTAAACGCGAACTTCAGTTGTAAAGGGTCATTTTCCGAGACATATACTTGACATGATCAGAAAGTTATCTTGGCGTACAAACGGAGATCAATGTTGCGTCTTTTCATGGCTATTACTGTTAATGTCTAAGTTATAGCACTCTATCGCCCCGCCGCTTTGGTGCAGTGATTTGGGCGCTCGACTACTGAGTCCAAGTATGCCGGACGTTAAACCCTAAAAACCAACCAACCTCTATCGTAGCGCCACCACTTTCGTAGTTTCGCGGGAACGCTTGTTGCGTTAAATGCTCGCGCAAACATCAAATATCAGTAAAAAATACTCCATTCTTATTCCGTCTGATTATATCATTACACGATTCGTATTTGGTTCGGTTCATAGCTATTCAAAACGGTTCTGAAAATGTACTCTCCATTCAACTCGAAAAGTGGCAAAGAAAAAATACGCAAAAATCCGGCTTACTGGCACAATTCTTCCTGTCCTGCGTGCGCCAAAGGCTTGCGGAAAGCTGTCCGTGGGATGACGATAGGCTTCTGGCGCTTACGAGCAGTCCTCCTGCCCTT
The DNA here is from genome assembly GCF_055883805.1 of Amblyomma maculatum. Classification (NCBI taxonomy): domain Eukaryota; kingdom Metazoa; phylum Arthropoda; class Arachnida; order Ixodida; family Ixodidae; genus Amblyomma; species Amblyomma maculatum. The sequence continues at coordinate 203,555,481 of NC_139344.1, read as the reverse complement.
CTTGCGAGAGTAGGCTCTCCTGACCTTGGTATTAGTTTGGCGGAAGACCAATTTCAACGCCCGGTTGAATTCGAGGCCACAGAGAAAGAAGTCCTTCAGAGCATCTCGGCCGACACACGGCTGCTGCGCTGCGTGATGTATCTGTCGTTGTTGTGTGCCTGAAAGTGAATGTCCACTGTCAGACCCCACGACCTTCAACGCTGCATGTGCTTGCGGCATCGGCTATACAAGCCCTCGTCTCTTCGTCGTCCTCAGCAGTATTCCGACGGACGCGGCGGCTCTTCTCGTGCTGTGATAATTTACGTATTTCCGCGCATTGCATTAACGAAGCCGCTCATCAGTTATTGCACGCAAGGATGAGCGGCTGCGGAACGTGCAGTCTTCTTTGTGGGCCTTTTGTGTTGCGGTATAGGAAACGCTGAGTGGCCAGCTCGTTCTCTGTCACTAACTGCGGAAAGAAGACGTTGCTGCGAGAGGTGTGCAGGGTGTACCGAGCACCTTGGACAACATCTTAAAGGTGTCGACACATTTTACGGCTACAAAAAGAAAAAAAATTACGAGGGCTGTTTGGGCGCGCACACCAGAAAGAAAGGCAACAAGCGCATTTTAAGTTCTATAGACTAGCTATAGATTCATGGCCATACATTCTTGTTATACTCGTCTGTAGACAAAATTGATAGCCTCTATAGATCGTCTATATGTTATCTATAGGCGAAATTAAACGGAGGCTTTTATACTACACTAGTGTAAGGTTAGTCTATAGATTGTCTTAGACCGAAAGCAAAATAACAAAATAAAACTATTACTCAGCGCAGGTGAGATGAAAAAGCAAACATGCCACCAGATGAGAATGTTATTTTCGATCAGAAAGCTTTGATGGTGCTGGTATAAAAACCGTAAACTGAGGACGCACTTGAGATTTGCGAACGCTGAGCCTTGGGCATGCCGTCCGAGCTGCATGACACTCCTTGCTCATCCAGCGCTCCACTCGAAAAGTAGGTGATGTGTTTTCGTAATGCCTCGTCCATGAAGCAGTCCGTTGAAGACAGAGCCATTGATGTGCACTTCTGGTATTCGTGGATGGCTCTGCAAAGGTGAATATTGGGCAGCATAAGAAGAACGAGAAAACGAGTTCCAGCGTTCTACCTTAAATGCAGCACCCGACGCTCGCAGACCTTTTTTTTTTTTTTTTTTTTTTTATCGTAGTCGTTGGGGAAAGACGGGGTTATTCTTTTTTTCCTGCGTGTCCCGATTCTGGGTCGATTCGAGTGCGCTCTTGCGAATTTAGTCGACCGGGTATGCTCGTCTTTTTTGACAGCGGATATACTGGACGCCGTCTGTTGGGCGAAGCCAATATGGACGGTGGCACTGCGGGTTAACCTCTCATCTTAAAATGAGAATGTTTCCGGGCCCCATATACAGGCGAAGCTGGGGGGGGGGGGGGGGGGGGGGGGGAGCGAGTGCTCGGACCGGCGTTCAGTCGCTAAGCAAGAGGGGTTCCTCCGCAGTTCATTTGATCCGACAACAACCTTCTACACTGCAGGCGTACTGCTGGCTATCCGCTCCAGGGTTAGGGCCTGTTTTTTTTGCAATGAATCAATCTCATTTGTTATACTTAAACGAAAGACTGGAAATTCTTACCGGCACATCATTTTCCAATCTCCACTCGTCTTGCTGTCATTTTTCTCCGTAACGTAATGGTATGCCAGGCCACACAGGAAGAATTTCCGGAGAGCCGATCGTTTGCGGCATACGACCGACAATTCGTCGGTTTGTGGTGCGTACACAATGTGATCTGAAACAAGAAGTACAGTCCCCCCCAATACATCAATGACAGCACGTGCACCAAGAACTACTCGCAAAGTGCACATGCAAAAATATTTCGGAAATATGCATTTAACTCAGACCACATGTTTGATGCACTAATTCGAAGCCGTAGAGGCTCAGCCATCTTTGGTCTCGTATTTTGTCTCGAATATTACACTAGTAAAGGAGGAGTAATGAGTCATCAAAGGACTGGCATTTTTGAGAGCAATGAACGAGCGCAAATATCTCCTTCCCTATTCAGGCATTATTAAGTGCTTCTTTGTGCTATAGCAAACACATGTGCTGCAGAAGTTCCAAGCCACGTGCGACACCGCGACGCAAATCGTTAACTATAGAAAATTGTTGCACATTAACTGGGTATATTTTTTGCGCTTTGATTCTACGTCATTTTCAGCTTGCGCGCTCAAAATCTGACCCAATTAAGTGTCTTAATGGAACGCCCTTAATCTCAATCGGCCCATTTTTTCATGTCTTTTCCCCGCCGTGGTGGTGCCGTCGTTAGGGCACTCGACTGCTGTACCCAAGGATGCGGGATCTAATCTCGGCCGCAGCGGTCACTTTTCGATGGAAGCCAAAAGGAAAGCGCCAGTGTGTTGTGCGATGCACGTTAAAGATCCCCAGGTGATCGAAATTTCGGAGCCTTCCACTACGGCGTCTCTCATTGCCTGAGTCGCTTTGAGACGTTAAACCCCATAAGCCAAACCATACATTCTTCCATTTTTACCGCTGAATTAGAAGCCACTGAGGTGACTCCTGTTAATGAAGTATTTTGTCGCGCCACCGAAAATTTTATTCCCCAATCGGTGAGGAAGCTAGAGATTTATAACGCAAGCAGAGCGTGAAACCACCATCAGTTGACTGTACGTGCGCTGCGCACCTAGCTACTTTGGCTGCCAGCTCTATAGGAGATCCTTAGAGGTTAGTTGCGCCACCCAAGAAGTATGCTCACTGAATGCCCCACTAATGGAGTTGTTCACGTACAACAACTCGCGTCCACGTGGATCTGTTTCTTTCGAAACCAAGAACGTAGCTTTACTGCGGTAAGGCAAGTTGACTCGATCATGCAGTTAAATGTGTTGTTTGAAGTGCACTCGCTATCCGCGGCACGAATGCGCGCCAGCGGGATCAACGCTACAGCATTCTATGCGCGGATATGTTCTTACCCATGACATCATTGCAAGAAACGTTTAAGTGCGCAATGTTTTGCCTGATGCGGTCTTCCTCTATCTCACGGAAGAACTCTTTCTGAGGACAATGCGTCAACTTCATAACTGTTTTGACGCACTCGACGTACGACCGAAGTAACCTAGGTGAAAGAAAATAGTGACTTATTTATCGACCAGCGACTTGTCCGAAAATTCGTGGGCTAACTGCTGCTCATTCCGCTTACTGGCAGGCATAGTCGCTGGCATCTGTGATGTGCTTTGCATCCACCTCCAGTATGCCCTCGCACTCGTTTCGACCGCTTTCGAACACATGTCTTCGACATATTTTTTTATCTGTGTGAGAAAAGCGTCGAAGCTCTCAAGTAAGCTCCTCCAGCCCAACAAGAACTGCAAAGTGGCGAGCTAGAATGCGCCCGACGGAAAAACTCAGCGGAGCAATGGCGAGATGCCGCCATGAGTAATCTGTTGCAGCCGTCACTGCGTGCTTCGGTCAATGGGGTGAGGCCATCCAGCTGTAGGAAGAAAAGCTGCCAGGAAACTATTGGGCGACATTTCCGAGGTTTTGGAACCCATGCAGCGACTGCCAGCGCACGAGATGGACTGTGCATTACTAAGACCATTTTAGAGCCTTCTGTGTCATTACTACAATCAACTGTTCATTGCGTACACAGTGTGATCTGAAACAAACTGCAGCCCATCCGCCCCCTACTACATCAATGACAACCCGGGCTCCGAGAACTACTCGCAAAGTGTACATGCTTTGCTTGTTGGGAAGGAAGAAGCCTTGCATGAGATGGCATGCGGAAACCACTCACCTCTGTCGCAGTTCAACTTGTTCAGTAGCCTCTTTTGTTCAACAGTTGCGACTGCTTTGTCCACTATCTGCGACTGCCCATCGCATCCTGTTGAGCGCAGAGCGTCGTGGACACAAGTGTGATACGTCTTGAAATAACTGCAAGGAGTGAAACAAACGTAGTCATGTCCAATACGATGCAGAACATCTCTCTCCCTCTCTCTCTCTCTCTCTCTCTCTCTCTCTCTCTCTCTCTCTCTCTCTCTCTGCTTCCCCGACACTCACGCTGCCCACAACTCGACGAAGGCCCAAGGGTGCGCTTTTAAAAAGTGCTTTTCACCGCGCCCAGTGATGCACGACTATTAATCAGAGTAGGATTACTCGCTGTTTAAATGCGTTCAAAAACGCGAGTGGCACTGAGGGGCCCCACGCCTGCCTGTCGCATTGCGACTATTTTTTTTTTTTCGAAGTTGTTCGTATGCGCCCCCTCTACTGTCGGAGCTGGGTGTACTGCTCGGCCTAACAGCGTGTTAACGCGTTAGCAAGCACCAGCGTGCTTGTCGCTTGTTACCCCGTTATAGAGCATCCATGTCTTGCTCGTTACCCTAGCGTTATTTTTCCAAGAGGAAGAAATAATAGTGAGAACGAAACTGCTTCAAAAACGCCGATTTAATGACTCGTTATCTCAAATTCGCATTCCCTTAAACGACTTTGACATCAGCCTTAGTCATTGGCGCTTCAAAACAAAACTATGTACGGATATTTCTTAAAGGCCCTCTGCTCAGGATGCTTGTTTCTGCTGTCCGGCCTGTCGCTAGAGTTGTTCTCAAGTGAAGCTGCTTTGGAGCTGTCAGCAGTGCAGTGCTGACAAGCTTCTTCTTACCTGCACTTAACGGAGCTGTTGTCGGGGGACGCAGTTATGACATCGTTGAAAACTTTCTCACATTCGTTGGTAAACTGAGTTAGGACAACTTGGTCACACGATGATAACCTACGTCCTTCTGGGCTGTCTGCTGCAAAGAGACAAAGAGACAACATCATTTATGTTGCATTCACTTCTCTTCGTACCCTTATCTAAACGCAGATAGGGAGTCATTGATAGCACATCGTCCACCGACGCATCTCTGGTTCTTATCTCCTCCTTAATGCTGGTTATGGCTAAGGTTAGTGCATTATAATACTGGGCGCTCCCAGCCACTGAAAAACTTTTGGCCTGTTTTCATAAATAAAAACTCGTGTGCACACTACAACTGACCGCAAGTTAAGCACAAAACTGCCCAGTAACTGTTTTTTCGTCTTAAATACTCAAGAACTTTCACGCCTGAGCCGAACGAACACCACAGATGAAAAGAAAAACCAGCTTTAGACATGCAGCTGCACACCTTAAAGCGTGAACGTTGCACTGGAAAATAACAGGAAAAGGCTGCGAAATGAAAGTGCGCCTGCACGTGTCATTCACGTACAATAAATGTTTCAGCACCGTAGACGCTAGCATGATTATGTTAGAGGACACAGATTCGTTAACATTTAATGAAAATGACGCACCTCAGCACCATATTCGTGCGTCAAAGCGGTGCATTATCTCTGACAAGATCCCTTAGATATAACCACAAGCCTTCTGTGAGCCTTCTGTAACGTGTAAACAGTTTCCCCCGAAGCTGATCCTAATCACTCACACAAAATTCATACCGTTAGACTAGCTTTATTCATAAGACGTGTTTGGGTGATCGATGCTTAGACTACATGCTACAGGTGTGCCATTTAATTACATTGCTTAAAGCTATAAAATTAACACCAACTCTCTTAGCAGTTTCAGAAGGATTGTGGCGTTTATCTACCACTTCTATAGTTTTCGCCGTAAGAACACAACGTGTTCTTACACGTGAGGGCTGAAGCCGAAGAACACGGATGCGCGCTCGCTGTTCTCCGCGGTCTCGGTTAAGTTTTTTTTTTTTTTTTTTTTTTTTTAAGCATAATGTGTCTGTCTTCTTTTGTAAAACAATATTCATGATTTCCTCGTGCCGTTTATTTTCATACCGCTGCATCGGCCGTTACTGATTAGGACAACTTTTTTTTTTTTTTTTCAACGTTAGTGGTGCTAACAGAGACCACTCTTATTGGGCTGAGCATAATTAGTCTGCTCTCCCTGGATGCGCAGTGGCTTGTATCTTCCCTGTCCTACACAGCACGGGAAGTCTGCGAGAGGAATGTAAATACCTGCTCGTGGTAGATACTCCACAGCACCGGAGGCGGTGATGATGGAAAGCCACAGCAGAAAAAGCGCCAATATCCGTGGTTCGTTCATAGCTTATTCATCGGGTAAGCCGCCAAGATGTGAAAAAGCTTTGGCCACCCCAAGTCGACTCTGTGGAGAAAACAAAAAGATGAAAAGAAAAAGGCTGGCACCCGGAGCTGCTATGTTGGAAGCCCATTCAGTGTGGTTACTTGTTCGCAAGGCGAGTGCTCAACGACGCAGATGGTAGCCTACACTGTCAATGTCGTTGTCAGAGGCGTACAGCGCAGCGCATTCGCACGGAGAGGGCGACGTGGACATCTTACCGACTTCATTGCAAGCAACTCAATGGCTCAGCAACTTGTTTTGCTTTTTTTTTATAATTGTCAACGTCTCATAGCGACTCTGGCAGTATAGTGGAAGGCTCCGCGGATAACTTCAACCGCCCGGGGTTCTTTAACGTGCATTCACATTGGAGAGCACACAGGCGGGACTTGCATTACGCCGTTTGCACTTCAACGCAGTCTCCGCCGAGGTGGCTTAGTGATAAGGAATTAACATAAGGTACTTAAACAAATACGCGCGAAACAGTGGGTTACTTGTCATTTAGCATGCTTGTTGCGAATGGCTTTTTTTTTTTTTTTTCTCTCCGGTTCCTTCCAACACACTTGCGCGACGCGCCACAGTGCCACCAATGCGCCGCTAAGCTACGATAATTTTAGGCCGCATGCCGTGTACAATTTTTTCGAGGCGTATGCTTTTAGAGAGGAGCATTCGCCGCCGTGATACTGATTTTTGATGGCTTGAGTAGACTAAAAAAAATTAACGCTCGGCCGTACCATCTAGTCTCGTGATGTCACAAGAACCGACAAAATATCAGTGCGCGGTCAAGTCACCAGCCAGAAGCATGCCCGTCATTTTTCGCTCACAACGCCGATAGTGCCAATGCCGAATTTTCTGGAGAATAGGTTTTTTAACCCATTAATTAATTAATTATTGGTTCACAGGGAAGGAAAGGCGCAGTATCTGCCACACTTGTTTGCGTGGACACCTGACCCGCGCGGTAAGTGAAGGAAGGAAGGTGGGAGTGAAAGTGGATAGAGAGAAAGAGGAGCCGTAGTGGAGGGCTACGGAGTAATTTTGACCACCTGGGGATCTTTAACGTGCGCTGACATCGCACCGCACGCGGACGCCTCTTCGTTTCGCCTCCATCGAAACGCAGCCGCCGCGGTCGGGAGTTGCGTTTCGGTGGAAGCGAAACGAAGAGGCGTCCGTGTGCTGTGCGATGTCAGCGCACGTTAAATGTGATATGGCGCTATAAGCCTTCACCAATAAGTTACAAGGGCACGCCCCGTCGTAGATGCCCGAGTTTTCTTCCTATAACCGCCACAGCCGAGATTGAGTGTAGTGATAGCGCCCGCGTGTGTTTTGCCGTGAAGCAAGCTCAAATTTGCTGCCATGCTTAACCACAAGCTGCAGCAAAGGAAGCAGCCCATAACTTACTGCTGCGCTGGCAAACGCATCAAATACGTTCTGCGCAGAAAAAGCGCGTAAATGCGATTGCTACGCACGGGCGGTAAAAACTTGCTTCAGCGATAAAAGTCTGCGGTTCAGCTCAGCGATTCTCCCCACTTCTAAAGCTCGCCAAATCCAAACGTATATCTTAATCACACCTCCTCATTAAATTAATTCCGCCAAGCTGGCGCAATGGCTAGGGCGCTCGACTACCGTGCCCAAGGATGTGGCATCAAATCCGGGCCTCGGCGGCTGCTTTTCGGTAGAGGCGAAAAGCAAGGCGCCCGTGTGCTGTGCGATGTCAGTGAACGTTGAAGAGCTCCAGGTGGCCGGCAATTTCCGGAGCCCTCCACTACGGCCTCTCTCATAGCCTGAGTCGCTTTCAGACGTTAAACCCCATAAACCAAACCGAACCAAACCTCCTCATTAACTTCTCACGAGTATACACACCACGTACACTCATGTGAACAACGGTCTCACAGTTGAAATGATGCGATCCCCCTGACTAGTCGTTTAAAATAACTCCGGTTGGGCACAGATGGAAACAATTTGGCGCCTTCCTCAGTGCACATTAATCCCCGCTAGCAGAAAAGGCGAGAAACGCTGGGTCGGCTGAACACGCTGGCTGTATAGCTCAGAAAGTGTTTTGGGGCGTGCAGCAAGCGCGGCACAATTAGACGCTGTGCTCAAATAGATGAGGTCATCGTTTCTTTCACACGTAGTACCCAGTGCAAACTCATCCAATGTCGAACGCTGCACCGGGAAGGAAGGTAATGGGACCTAGTCTGTCGTTGCCTCACCGCAGGTATCACAGCAAGCCCGGCATTGCAAGCAGCTTTGCCATAACGCTTCACCACTGGTGTCGATACCGCCACGGGGGTTCAGTTACTTTTATTTCAGATGATTCTTTATATCGCACATAAATTTCAGTACACGAGCGTTTTTGCATTACGTCTCCATCTAAATTCGACCGCTTTGTCCTGCGGTATACAAGCGAACAACTGCAAAGCGGCTGAGCGCGTTTGGCTATGAGCAACTGCGAACCAATGACCGCCATCCATTCCTCACTACTATATTTAGCATAGGTACCTTAAGAAGTCTAACCTAATCCTATTTCATTATGATTTTCCTCCACCCTAGTCCATGTCTCAAGCAAAGTCACGCCTGCGTTATCCATTAGACTCGACCACTTGGTGGTATGCATCAGAAGCTAAAAAAAAAGAACAGAAGAATATCAGCATATTTCTTTTCGCATCCTGATCCACCGTGTTCCAGCGCTGTCACGTCTGGGCAGGGCTCCGCCCGTTCACAATGGCGCAATATACTGATTATTTCATCCAAAGCAGCAGGCATTATGGTCGCCTAATTCAGTGCGTTGGAATGGTCTCTTGCTGTTCGGCCTCAACTACTAAAATGGGATGCCAGCAGGGGCAAAATACGCGTAAACAAGAAAAGACGTTAGGCACGGGCGGCCCTTGACTTTAAATTCTGCTTTATGAAATAAGCACTTGCCGCACAACATATCCGACGCATGCGCATTCTCAACAACGGTCATGACACACGACGGCCCGCCGCGAACACGTCGGAGCAACAGCGCATTGGCCTCATTCTCATCGCACTATTGACAGAAGCTGATCAAATAATGCGAGCGCTAAGGCCAGGCGACCAAACCAATTAAATAATCAGACATGGCCCCAGGTATTGCCCCAGGTATTGCCCCAAAATGGCAAAAACGTAGAGGCTACTACGGTACGACGAAGACCCAATCTGGGCGCAGCTCTTCTGGTGCAGGCAAAATAGTAACGCGAAACGCATAACGGATAGTACATTGCTCTAAGTGCTACACGCAGCGTCACTTAGGCTTACACGGCACGCGTTCCGTCCCTGCGCCGTGGACAAGAGCCAAGCCTAACGCCACCCTACAGCCGACATCGCTGCCACCAAGACCCGGCGCTTACCTTGGCTGCTGCGCTGCCCCTTGTGGTCCTCTCGAGCGCTGCACGTTGCCGTCCCGGTCTTGCGCGTTCAGTCCAGGTGCCGCGACTCCTGGGCGAGCCGCGAACGGGAGAGCAAGGACCCGCAGGCTGTTCGGGGTCAAGCAGCTGGTTCGGAGGCTCGCGAGTCGGAGCTGGGCGCGTTCCACCGCGTGGCCATGCGCGCGTGCACTGCGCTCTTCACTTCGTCGTGGTCATCGTGCTGCCTCCGCAAGGGGTCCATGCTGGTTCTTCAGCTCCAAGAAGAGAGCGTCATTCGCACGTATCATTCACAATGACCAGGGCACTGGTCTAGAGGCACACAGCCTCCTGTGTACCTCTTCACGTGGATAAGGGAGTTTTTAAGCGATAGATCATTCTTTTTCACTAAGAATAGATCATCATCATCATCATCATCAGCCGGACTATACACACTCCAGGGCGAAGGCCTCTCCCATACTCCTCCAATAAACCCGGTTCTGTGCTAGCTGCATCCACTTTACCCCTGCGAACTTCTTAACCTCATCTGCCCACTTAACTTCCTGCCGCCCCCTGCTACGCTTTCCTTACCTTGTAATCCATATTTGTTTCTAAGGGTACGTTAAACATTAACACTTATGCCCAGTCCAGAGGTGTACCGCAAGGCTCCGTCCTTTCGCCGTGATTTATGTATTGATGCGTGATATCCCTGTTCACCCGGCCGTCAAATTTTATGACGATATTGTTTTTTTCGCTTCTGCCTCAAATATTCACATTCTATATCATTTGTTGCAAGATTATCTAAACGACCTGGAAATCTCGCTGCACATCTTGAAGTTAGCTTTAAATTTCAACAAATGCACCGTCCTCGTTTTCCCACAGGCATTCCCCGTCAACGTTTCTTCGTCGTATCCCGCAGGTGGATTCTATTAAGTACTTGGGTATAATTTACGACTCGCAGCTAGACTGGCGGCCCCAAATAAGATGCATTGTGCTTAACGGGGGCGTGCACTGGATCGGTTGGTGGGGATCAGTAACAAAAATCTATTCAGTCAGTCAGTCAGTCAGTCAGTCAGTCAGTCAGTCAGTCAGTCAGTCAGTCAGTCAGTCAGTCAGTCAGTCAGTCAGTCAGTCAGTCAGTCAGTCAGTCAGTCAGTCAGTCAGTCAGTCAGTCAGTCAGTCAGTCAGTCAGTCAGTCAGTCAGTCAGTCAGTCAGTCAGTCAGTCAGTCAGTCAGTCAGTCAGTCAGTCAGTCAGTCAGTCAGTCAGTCAGTCAGTCAGTCAGTTAGTTAGTTAGTTAGTTAGTTAGTTAGTTAGTTAGTTAGTTAGTTATATGGCGTATAAAAAATACGGTATGCGTCAAGCCACCATGCTCTTTATAAAACCCCCGCCGCCATAACCTCACTTTTCTAAACTAGAGGAAGCATTTGCTTGTTGAGAGCTTGTTCGCACATCAAAAAAACGATTGAAAAACCGCTTACTGCTTTGACTCAGCGCAATGGCAATTTGCAGCCAGGCATCGTTTTGCACTTCAAGAAACGAAGTAGCAGAAGAAGAAGCGAGCGCCGCCGGCTCCCCGCGCCGCGCTTGCTAAGAACAAGAAGGTGCAAGAAGTGCGGCACCAGCTCCTCGCGCTGCACCTGACGTCGAAGCGCGGCGCCGATCACCTTGGCTCGACAAGGCTAGTAAAACTCTCGCTTTAAAAGTGCACATTGACATAAAGGTGCAATTTTGTTAGTATAATGTTCAATAAGGCATCACAACAGAGCCTCATCTCCCGTATCGTGGAAAATAAAACCCACTATGAAGGGGTTAGTCTCCATCCTACAGCGCTAAAAATCCGAAAAAGCAGTCCCTTACATGATAATCGTGGCATGAGTGGCGGCTTGCTAGGTCTGATAACTTCTACTGGCGGAGTTACAATGGTTGGCTGGGATTGGTTAATTGCGCGTAATATCCAGGATTTGTATATGCGCCTCGCAGCCAGCGAGAGCATTCTGACGGCCTATGTGCAGACTGCTCTTACGGTATCGTACAACACTAACCTGATCTACATCAGTAATTGTTCTAGCATTGAGCTTCTCAGTTTAATTCAACATGTCACATTATGATACGCTGCACCGAGATGCTAATATAACCAGAGTTGAACTGAACCGCGAAATCCCTAAAAAAGCGAGCGACACCAAATCGGTTCAGGTTCACAACATTTATTTACACACTAGCACTTTAAGTCAAGGCTTCCATGACATGCTGTTTCAGTTCAGTTTTCTCGGCGCATGAGGTAGTTGGCAGCCGCTGCAAGCAGCAAAAGCAGGGAGGAGCTGGAAATCACTGAACTGCCGCATCGCAGGTCACGCATTTGGCTCATGACGGAGCCTTGCAGATCTTGGAACTCGTTGTTGTTTGACCCGACGCACTTTGAGAAGTAGCTTCCTGCAGAGAGGCAGCTCTTGATAGACTCCAGCTTGCTGCAAGGAAAGAACCAAACAGTAATGTTATCAGATTTGCCCCGCTGAGAAGCAGCGCAGTGGTTTGGGTACTGCGTGTGACGTACAGCGCATTCCTAGTGCATAGCAAGCACACTAGCTGTTGGATACACCTGTATAGATTGGTTTGGTTTGTGGGGGTTTAACGTCCCAAAGCGACTCAGGCTATGAGAGACGCCGTAGTGGAGGACTCCGGAAATTTCGACCACCTGGGGTTCTTTAACGTGCACTGACATCGCACAGCACACGGGCACCTTGCTTTTCGCCTCCATCGAAAAACGGCCGCCGAAGCCGGGATTCGATCCCGCGTCCTTGGGCACAGTAGTCGAGCGCCGTAACCACTGCACCACCCCGGCGGGGCACACCTGTATCGAGTTCTTTAAGACTAAGAAAGGTGCAACACATTAGCTGTGTGTTTAAAACTGCCTTTGGTGGTCAGGGTGTTACTATTTTGTACCAAGAGGCGGTTCGGGTTTCGCAAGAGCCAGTGCCGAACCGGTCACAACGTTTTTGTTTGGTAATTTCTGAAGGCTCGCCAAGTCGCAAGAAATACAGAAGAGCATTTAGTTTCGGCGTGTTCTTAATATGTCAGGGCGTCGGAAAAAACGTCCTCCTCTAGTCAACTGCCCACAGAACACTACGGCTATTTACGAGACACAGAGAGACGCTCTGGTTCCATTTAATTTCCATTTAATCCATGTACATATTTTATTATACTGCTCCCCGACTCCAGCAAACGATTCTCTTCTAATCTTTGGATTTCACTGAATGTCGTTTCAGTGTCAGCGGTTTTGACAGCATCATACACAGGCAGAAGAACACTTACTAGCAGGCCATTGTTTTCTTCGAGGCAGTCTTCCTAGCTTCTTCGATGGAAAGCTGGTGCTTGGTGTAGATTCCGCGGCAGTAGTCTGTATGTGCCCTCAAGGTGTCAGGGACGCAGTCTGGAGACTCTGCAAGGGAAGGGGACGTGTACATTTCGGAAATTACTGAAAATGTAAAGCTGCCTTCTGCGCCAACAAAGTAGTGAGCAGAACTTAAGACCCAAGAAAAGCGGTTCACACTCACCAGCGCTGCCAACTAGGTTGCCTGCAGGCTTGAACTCTTTCTTGGGCACCGGCCTCGTGGGCTCAACTGTGTGAATCCTCTCTCCGAAGCTCATGAGGGGTCTTTCCGCAGCGTCTACACGTCCCACTTGTCCCTTCGGGGTGACGGCAGCCATGGTGGTTTTCTTGATCGCCACTACTTCTTTTTCGTCATCATCTTCGTCGTCATCGTCATCGTCATCTGAGTCGTCGTCATCATCGTCATCGTCGTCTCCCTGAAGGTCGTCGTTCCTGAGAATCTTGAGGCCCTCAGTATCCTTTAGGTTCTTGCGCAGCTTTCTTGACGAGCGACTGCCCCTCAGTCGCCGAGCCCTGGCCGCCCGCCTGTTGCTCAGCCTCCTGCCGCCTACTCCGAACAGTTGCGAGGCGCGTCCTTCAGCAGAGATCGCTCGATGCGCCGATTCCTCAGGAGCAGATTCTTGCGCGAACCCGATTGACTCAGACCTTTCTGCAGCCTCCGCGCCGCCTGCATCATGACTTGGCGCGCCTGGAAAGGGACGCAGATGTATGTCCACCGCGCTCTGGGTTTCCCCACCGCGAGCGAGCTTGTTGCTGGGGCCGCTTTCTTGGCGTTCGATCCAGAACCGTTTCTTGGGCTGATGAATGAGCGGATCTTTGACGATGGGCCGTTCCACACCTTCGTAACCTTGGCCATAAACAACCGGTCCTTGTCTTCGGTACTTGCGGTAATACATCTCACCATCTCGTATGGCTTCTGCTTCGCGGAAAGGGTCTTCACCGCTGCCCAAAATGTGCTCACCAGATTGCTCTTCGACATGAACTTTGAAAGGTTCAAGCCGCCTTTTCCATTGTCCGATGTCATCGTCCTTCTCGTGCTCGAATTCCGGTTCAACGGGTTTGTTTAGTGCCTCGACTTCAGGATAGTTCTTGGGGTCTAGGATACTGTCAAGTTCTTCCAGGAGCTTCCAACGCACCACGCTGTCGTCATCGTTCTCCGGCTTTCGGCGGTGCACCTTCTTGTGTCGTGCAACCTTCACGTCATCATCGGCTGGACGCCTGTGTCTACGCTCTGCCACGTATAGGCCTCCAGTCCTAGGGTCCCCATCTTTCATACCCGGGTACTCCTGGAAAGGGTCCTTTGTAGTGTCAACTTCAAACGGCTCGTCACCGTCCCACTGCCTTCTACGCACCTTAGGTGCGTCGTCGTCATCCCGGAAGCGAGGCTTATGCTTCCGCTTCAATTCCCTTCCATAACGAAAGTCGTAATCGCCGCTTCCAGGACCGTACTGGTCAACTAGCTCATCGGTTAGGCTGCTTTTGCCTTTGTCGCTCTCAATCGACTCTCCTGTCTCGTAGGCATGCACCATTTGCTTTTCGACACTACCGCCTTTGTTGCCTTTCACCTCAATCAACGGCCCGCTTCCAAAAACCTGCTTGGGGTCCTTTAAGTCCACAACTGTTTCACTGAGCGCTTCGGTCTTATTGTCACTGTGTCCTTTTACTGGTAGTGCCTCTGAAAGTGTTTCATTCAGCGTCTGGTTGTGAGAAGTGCCAGCGTTCAGTGTCTGGTTATGTGCAGCACCAGCTTTCGGCGTCTGGTCGTTAGCAGCACCAGTGTTCAGCGTCTGGTTGTTAGAAGCATCAGCGTTCAGCGTCTGGTTGTGAGATGCATCGGCGTTCATTGTATGGTTGTGAGAAGTGGCAGAGTTGAGCGTTTGGTTGTGAGTATCAGCTGCTTTAACGACGCCCTCTTGACTGTCTGCCTCGTTCTTTGTCTCCGACTCTTTAGCTTTGTCTGCATTTTCTTTATCCGCGCTTCCTCGTTCCACTGACTTGTGAGCGAAGGAATCTACAGCGGAAAGCTCATGCTTCTTTTCAAGCCTATGAACTGCCAGGCTGATCTCTGGTACATCGTTCAGCTTTTGTATCGGTTCAGCTTTCTCTGAGCTTGCATTTGGTTCCGCATCTTTCTCTGCAACGCTCTGATTCGTGCTTTTGTCAGTGTTGTGCAAGGCATCAGGAGAGAACGGCAAACTTTCATCGGAACTCACAGCGATCTTCATCAAACCACTTCCATTACTAGCATTACTGTCTATCTTTGTGTCGGTGGCGTTTACCTCGCTCGCAAGTTTTGGTTTACTCTCTTTTGGTAAATTTGAAGGTTCGTTATCTCGGACTTCCTTCGTTTCAGAGAGCGAACTTAATGGATCTGTATGCTTATCCTCTAGATTTGCTTCCTGTACCATCGTTGTTGCTGCGTCTACAACAGGAGCAGATACATCTAACTCAGCGCCTGTTTTCGGGTTCTCAGCAATGGCTCCAACTGTCTTGTTGGTGTCCATGTCAGAAAAAACTTTGTTCACTTCATCTTTGGTTAATTTTTCGGAGTTATTTGCAGCCAACTCGGTGCGAGCATTAGCTTCCCCACTCTGGTTTTTGCCTGTGAGCGGTTGATCAACCTTTGTTTTCTCTTCGACGGCGTTGCTCGAAGCAGGCGGACTGTCTCCGGCAGGCTCTGCCAAAAGCTCCTTTGCGGAATCAAGCTTTCCCTCTGAAATTCCTGCTTCTGGCGCGGGTTGATGAGAAGCATCAACGCTGCTTTTGTTCGTGCTCGCAATGGAGGATGAGTTTGAAACGATGCTATCTTTTGCATCAAGTTTCTCTCGGCCATGGTCAGACGATTCGGACGTAACTGGTTGTGACAGTTCGTTATTAGGTTTGGCTCTACCTGACTGGTTAACATCAGCGGCGATTGCTGAGCCAGGAGCGATGGATGCTTCGCCATCGACACCGGAGTCTAAGCTGTGTACTGAAGCCGTGACATCGCTTACATGCTCCTTGCTCACATCTTCAACTGCCTTCGTGGCATCCGCTTTGAGTGCAGCCTTCGTTTGTTTATTCTTGTGGTGCCTCCTCCTGCGATGAGATTTCTTCGGTGTCTTTCCAATATCCGACAAGGAGATGTTCTTGACGATTTCAATGCTGATCGGAACCTTGAAATCTGACAGACCATCCAAACCTGCAGCCTTGCCGGCGGCCGCCGCGTTTTCTAGGCCGCTAGCATTCGTCGCAGTTCCGCTTGCGGCTGCTGCCGCAGCCGGAGGAACACTGACCTCTGCAGACGTGTTTACAACTTCACTCCTTTTGGCCACGTCTGTGGCATTCAAATGGCCTCCGAGTGCGCTGGCTGCCGAGCTGGTGTTCTGCTGTGTATTGTCGTGGCTAACCTCACTGACAGCTGCTGAAGAAACCAACTTAGTTAGCTCGTCGTCGTAGGCCTTTGTTACATCATGGGCCTTTTCTGGTACGTCGTGGACCTTTTCTGTTACATCGTGGGCCTTTTCTGTTACATCATGAGCGTTTAGATCACCCTTATCATGGTCCGGGCTAACAGCGCTCTTGGGAAGATCGTCAGCTGTCAGCTTGGGTTTCTTACTCTTTTTTCCTTTGTGACCTCGCTTGTGCCCCTTCTTCCGTCCCTTGTGCTTGGGACCCTTGAGATGTTCTTCGACGTAGCTTTTGCTCACTTCACTGTTCACCTCAGACCGCATTGGTTCTACACCGGCACTAACCTCCCGCTTGACTTTCTTATGAGAGCTGACTAGACCGGAGACGGCGTCACGACCGTGCAGGTTTTCGTCCATGTCACGCATGATCTTGAAGCTCCCGTTCACTGATGCCGGGTCACAGAGGCCTTTGGGGCAGTTTTCATAGCTCGGGTGATCCTTTATAGTGCGAGCGATGGCCTTGTTGATGACATCTATTTCCGCGCATCCCACAGATCCATACTCCGTCACCATGCAGCATTCCAGCTTGGAGTATAGCCTTCAAGAAAAAAAAAGACCAGTTAGGAACTGGAACCACGCCCTAAAATCCGCACGGAGGCGTTGTACAACGTTTTACCATCCCACCCAGTGGTCCTCGAGAAGTCAAATGGCTGCGCGAGCGCAAGAAACGCGCTTGAAAATTGAATCTTTACGCTTTCAAAAAAAACGAGCTGAAATTGACAAAGCCCTAAGAGGAAAAAATGTGGTACATTCTGAATAACAAGAACCATAAAGTTTATAGTTACAGTAAAGAAGGAAGTGAAAGCCCATAGCTTTTTTTTTTTTTTCGGGGTACATTCAAAGCCTTTTTGGCTACTTGAGAAGCCGTCAGTAACCTCAATGCAACAGAGAAGACCGTATACGCCTCTCTCTTTACACACTATCTTGCAACAGCGCTCTCGAGGTTGTTGATTTCTTTTTTCTTTTTTTTTTTCTGCATTCCTCGCTGTATCTACTTTTACAAGGAAACCTACACGCTGCGGCGGGCCAAGGATTTATCATGCTTTATTTTTTTCTGCCTGTATATGTATGTGCATCATCAAAGGGCTCGCACGCAACCCACGCCGTGCTGAATAGCAGTCACATTAGAAGGCATGAACGTAATTGCGAAAGATGGTAGGGATCCCCCGCTAGATAGCATTTCTTGTGCCTACTGCGACCATAGCAGTTGCATGTAAATAGCCGCTGACGGAAACGCCTGGTGCGGCAGTTTTTATCCGACTACATCGCACCCTTCCAATTTCATGCTTCCTGCAAGTGTGGCGACAATTACACAGGTCATCATCGCCACAAAAGCTCGAGTGTGACCATTCGTCTGGTCTATGAAAACTAAGGCCGTTAAGGAAACCACGAGTGAACGAACGAAAAGAAGAAATCTGTGCGGCTGATTCGACGGGGCTATAGACTGCAAGCGCCAAATAGCTCCACATTGCGGTTCCTGCACGTTATCGGACACGTTCGTCGGAGCCGCCACTAATGTGGATCGGCGGCATCCAGCGTGTTCTCTTTAAAACCTTGGCTGAATGCTCCCAAATAGATGCGCAAAGCCGTCCTGAAATTCTACGAAAAAAAAATTATAAACAATGTTGCCTTCTCCATCCACATTCCTGCTTAGCCATCCAAAACTTGTGGGGGAATCCGCACTGCGTTGGAATTGTCGTTCAACAAGTCGCAGTCGTAATAGTGGTTTTCAATCGTCACAGCTATTGCGCAGTCAGTTAACCCTTCGCTGCAGGAAAGGAAGCACTCCTACTCACGTGCAGTTGGTATGTTGATAACTCTTGGCCTTGTCCATCATATCGATATCCGTGAGGAATGAGGCTCGGCATTCACTCACTCGAACTCCCTCGGTTTTGCATGAATCAGGAACTGCAAGAGAAAAAGAAAGGGGGAGTGGGGGGGGGGGGGGGGGGGGAGTCATTTTTTAGCGCCAGAAAACTGCTCTCACCTGCATCTAGCCCAACGCATTTACCTCTCATATCATTCGGCATATAATTAAGCTGGCTTTTTCGCAAACCCCTCATGTCGCCTTCTTATCAGCGCCGTATCGATCACGCAGAGGAAGTATTACTAAGCTCTCGCCCCTTTGTCTTGTTTCAGGTTATCACTGAAATTTTAGCATGCAGATGATCGATATTCGTCGAAGCGAAAAATTTCGGTGAACATAACTCACTCCGCTTAGGAGGACGCTTGAGCTTCGCCTTGAGATTAGATGCGATAGCGCCTTTCCCACCACGTTTTCATTCCGCGATTTTTTCTTGTTATATATGTCTTTATTATTAGTGTAAAATTAATACACATCCCGAACAAACTTTAGTAACTCATATGCACCACAACGCGTTTGCTGGGTGCCCCTCTAATGCTACTAACAACCCTCCGTGGCCCATACGCGGCGCGCCCTTTTGGTATGCAGAGGTCTTGGGTGAATTCAAACACTTATGGCGACAAATGTATTCCATTCAAATCTGAGACACCCCCACAGAAGCACCTCCTCGGAAATTATGACTTCTTGGAACCTCCCCTGATTCGTAAGCTTTTTTGAATGCGGGGTGTTTGAGATTCTCGTGCAAGGCCACGTGCTAGTGACGTCATGACCCTATCGATCATTCAGTGTGTATCAGGTGGTTTTTCGGCCTAAATATCTGTACGCTCTATCGCGTAATATAGCTCTGCGCATAACTAAGTTCCCTGACCCATTTCAGGCGCAAGGGCTATTGTGCTTATGGCGCATTTAGTTGGGGTGACGCGAGCAGAGGCGCCGAGCAGTACAGAGCAGTACAGGAGCACGCCGAGCGAGGGTGTAGCTGTCCTCCCATGGGAACGCTCTCTGCGTGTCGCGAGCAGAGCGCTACAACCATGTGACCGCACTTCCCTCCCAAGCATTCTCCGCCTGCCCGCAGTGACGGCAGTTACAACCCGGGGAGA
Source organism: Amblyomma maculatum (assembly GCF_055883805.1). Taxonomy (NCBI): domain Eukaryota; kingdom Metazoa; phylum Arthropoda; class Arachnida; order Ixodida; family Ixodidae; genus Amblyomma; species Amblyomma maculatum. The sequence goes on along the minus strand of NC_139344.1, from coordinate 203,536,192 downwards.
GGCCAACGCTCCGTGTAGAACCGCTTGTTTTGTATGCCTTTGTTCTCACAGCGCGGCGATCTGCCTCCTTTGGCCCTTTCGACGCCAGCAGCGACTCTCAAACATGCATGCAGCACCTGAGCAATGCTTTCCGCTCGCCGAGCGCCGACGACTACAGCCGCCATTTTGAGCGTCGCTGACTGAAGAGAAAAAAAAAGATGGCGCGGTAATGACGCTTTATGCCATGTTACTTCCTCTACTCTCGCTTTAGACGAGGGCGCAGCCGGAAGTGTACTCGGGTGCACCGTGCTCACCTCTCAGCGGAGGAAAAGCCCTCCTCTACCATTGGAGGCCAATGATTCTACTCCGGCTCTTCCACTGGAGGGCGCCCGCTTGTCTGAGAGCACTTTCGAAGTGCTCGAGTGCGCCTGCTCTCCCACTCGAATTCGGCATTAGTATGAGGTGCAACGTGCAGATGTGCACTGAGTGCGATACCGCATGGGCTGAGAGTTCTGCATTCCTCAGCGGCCCGTTCTGTCAGGTCTACTTCTTTCAGTCGCTTCAGGAACTGGCAGATTGCGCACAAAATGCGCTCGCGCTGACAATCGCTGTGCCACGCAACCTTCCCGTGACTGTCACGAAGTGTAACTCATCGACACATCGTCCAGCCTGGTGCGGGGCTTCGGACCGCGATCCCGCGTTGTGAGCGCCCTATACCACTCAGCCCGATAGTATGCGCATTCAGAGGTGAAAATTCACTAATGACGACGTTTCGAAAGATATGTATGCGCCGAGGTAAAAACAAATGCGGTGCTGCTTTCAGCCATCTCGTTTGTCCACTATAGGCCTGGCCCCTGTTTCGTGGGCGGCTTCCAATTACGTTGCGATGGTACCGCAATCCCGAGCGGCTGTGGAATGCGAGTTAAACAGCGGGTCGACGCTAACCGGAGTGCAGCTTTCAGCTTCAGCAGCGTTGGAAACGCGAAGCAGGGAATTGCGTTACTTTGTGCGTGAGCTAACAATTATAAAATTTCCTCCTCATTAAAAAATATTCTAGAATGTGAAAAATTGCACACGTGCTTTTTGGGGTTTTGTAAATCTATACTGATGTAAAGCTTGTGCGCAATTATGTTCACTATACCAATCCGAACGCGTTATTGGCGCGAGGTAGAAGGCTGCGATCAGCCTCACCAAAGCAGGGCACCGATCAAGACCAATCCGTAAGGTGTAGCACAGCGGACGTCAAAATAGCGGAACTACTCGGCGTATACTGAATGCGTGCGTAAGCTATAGCAATACTTCCGTCCAACACTAACAGCTTTATGGCAAGCAGGCATCGGATTTCAGTGCCGACAATACGACAGAATTACTAAGACGAATTGTACTTCGCGGGACAAAGGCGACTCGTCGTGACATTTTCCAAGCTTGGAAGGTTCAATTTCATGCGTATGACCTTCGATTTAATCATTGTTAGGTGAAGCCGAAGAACAGACAATCGTAGCGGCTAGCGCACGTATGTCTTTTTTTCCTATGCTGGCTGAGGAGTTAAAAGCTACATTCACAGTCGGAAAAATCAGAGGCCGTACTCCCAACAAATGCACGCACATTGTAGAAGGACTATCATGACTAACGAAGTCATTACTGCGAGCTACTGCTGAACCGGTGTCAGCGGCAGGATGCTCAGAGCCCTATGCTCCACGGAGAATTAAACCTTTGGTAGTACCAGATCCCACTTTAGTGCCAGCAAGCTGTGCAAAACGAAAGGGCAGCGTGGACGCTACTTGCTGCTATGAGCGTGAAACGGCTCGAAGCCGCCATTAATTAACGGTTAAGAGTGTTCCCTGAAGCCTGTCACCTGTGAAAGCGGTACGCGTGGCAGTTAGGCCAGCGCCTTGGTACCATGTCGAAAAAATCGGTCCTCTTTCACGCGGGCACGGATGAACCGTTCCGATATGCGAACCCCTTTGTGACACAATTCTGCGTACCAAAAGGTTCTGTCCGTTCCCCGAACAAATTAAAACGAAAAGCACAGAATGCAAAAGAACCACTTCGCACGCTACGGCGTTAGAATTTAATGAGTGAGTTAGCCCACTCCGTATGTGGTTACTCTCCCCTAGAAGAAAAAAAAAAAAAAAAAAAAGGCCAGGTGAGGTCTCAGACACGTCGCGTAATTTTTCCGGCCAATCTATTACTCCGCCGAATTTTCTATGTTCCAACAGCAGATGGCCATATGACGGCTTCTGGAGGCTTAAAAATAAAGTGAGCACTACTTTCCGTCCTCAGCGCGAGCTCATACGCGCGTAAATACGGCAGCAGAGCTAGAACTCAAAAGCTGTCACCTTTCTTCACTAGTAATCTGTCACAGCGCTCAAATTTTCGGACCTCCCCACAGGTTCGGCAATTGTAGCCAGAGCTAACCGTTGGTGGCCGCGTTCCGTTAAGGTCGGGCTAAAGAGGGCACCGCGATGAGCGCTCTAAATTCGAGACGGCGTTAACATGTCGAGCGGTAATGAGCTTGGACAGATGAGAGCAATTCCACGCCGTGGGGGATGAGTCCTGCCTCCGATAAAAAAAAAAAAAATGCGAGCGCCGCAGGGGACTACGCGTCGCGAGAAGAGACAGCCCTACTAGATAGCTGACTCGTGAGCGCTCACCATCTTTGCCTTTCCTCCGCCGTGCCGTGGCATAGCAGCCGCTCCACAGACACAGAAGGGTGAGGACGACCAAGTGGCTCTTGACCTTAAGCATGGTGCTGAAAAAAACAAGGCAGAGCAGCGTGTTGATACCCCGCCGACATCCAAAGGAGGGCTAGGAGGGAATCAGCGAGGCCTCACTAGGCCTCGCATGACTGACGTGGTATAAGCCTGGCTAGCGCCAGGCGCGAGACGCCCAGAAAACCGGGTGTCTGCCGGCGCCGCGCCTCCGAACACTAGGCAGGGGAAGCGGGGAGAGAGACAACTTAAGCTCACCTTGTCTGAGTGCGCATCACTGGCGACGACAGTGCAGCATCCCAGGTTCCAGAGCTAGTACCAACCGTCCGCTCCGAACGTTCGATCTGCGTGCTCCCGCGTGCACCTCGCGACTGTGAGCTCGCGACGGCTTCGTCTTCCTCTGCTTCTTCGTTGACCAGATGGAACGCCCCCTGTGCTCCACAACCGTAGCGTGTGGTGACGAAGTGAAGACGCTGAAGCACCTAACTACATATTTCACGCAGCGGAATAAGTTGTGAGATTACCAGAAGAGAGAGAGCAAAACAGGAGACAGGGAATAAGCCGGGGGAATCAGCATTGCTAGGTTGTGAGAAGTCCAACATAGTCTCAGGCAGATTAAGCGCATGGCAAAAGCCAACTGGAACGTCAAACAAAAGCAAATTTCGAAAGGCACGAGCAGGGCCCGAACGAAGACGAGGAATCTTTAGAAAGCGCCACTTGAGCAAACAGTTCTCATTACTTTGAAGATGAAAAAGAAAAGGATGAATCTCTGTCACTGTACTGCATTGTAAACGTGTAGCGTGACGTACAATGGGCACTGTTGTCACATGCCCTGTCGGTACGTGCCACGTTTCCAGACCCCAACAACAACTAGCCGCAGATTGACAAGCTTCTGGGTTTATAGTAGTATTCATGAAAGCTTATCGTTTAAAAGCAATCAATAAAAACCTCGAAAGCGAAAATCCTTGCCTGTCCTCCTACAGTCAGCGCTAGTTGATTTACGGCTCAGTTAGTTCTGGTTCCGTTCGAGCTTCACATTCACCCGTTGAAAACCCGCACCAAAGGGTCACTTGCGGAATAACAAACTTCAGTCCCTTCATCTTAATCTGCAATACCTCAGTGACTAAGTCCCCCCCCCCCCTCTCCCCTCCCTGATGTTAGAGAAGGTCCACTCCACTGCCCATGCAGCCTTTTTTCCCTTCCACCTTCCGAATACTATTCATTCTTTGGATATTAAAGTCACTAGAGCTCAGCGGCCCGTCCTCATGGAACAGAAGTAAATACTGGGAAACCACTCGCTCTTGAGGGTGCCGGATATATAGCAGGTTTTTGCGCTGTTGATACAAGTAATCATTCTTTGAGAAGCTACTCTTTCTGACTGAGTTATCTCATAGAGAGAGGCAAAAAGATATGCTTGTGAGCGAACGCCACTAAGCGTGCTTCCGTCCCACCCGGCTAAGTAGATATTTATAGTAAGCGCGATGAGTTTCTGGATAGGTGAAGCCTACCGAGGCGTGCTAAATCTTCTTCTTCGTCTCCTTCTTAGCCGTCTTCTTCTTCTTTTTTATCTTCCATTTGTTACCTAAGTGGCCACATTTTCGCTGGCTGAAGGGGCAGGACCACGAATAAACATGTGCCGTATTTTTCGGTGTATAAGGCGCACCTTTATGTAATGCGCACCCCTCATATTTCAATGCTTTCAAAGAAAAAGATGGTACATAAGACGAACCCTTGTATAACGCTGATCTAAATTTGCCCAGTTATGACAATGGGACCTGACTGTATACACCTGCGCGACAATTATCGAAGTGCTCCTCATCTGTGAGAAAACTACTTACGCGAAATTACGTGAAAAATAAAAAAGGCAACATTCACGCCCGAAAATACCCTCGCACGGGCTGAACAGCAACACTTGATTTTTACTCAAAGGTTGCAAAGGCTTCATCTTCGGGCGCACTATTAAACGTTTGCCAACTTTTGGCGGCAGCGCTAATCGTTGCTCGCGCGCACGCGGGGCAGTACACGCGGGAAGCGTAACACATATCAAATAACCGACAAAGAATGTTACAAATGGCAGCTGGAAAAACGAATAGGCCTTTACCGGCTTGTCTTGGCAGAGAGGATGGGCAAGGCGCGCGGATGTCGCCATCTTTTTTTTTTTTTTTTTTTTTGGGGGGGGGGGAGTAATTTATATTACTAATGCTTAGGACCTGTGACCCGACCATGGGTTTTGTAATCGCGGAAGTCGATACCCTTTCCGTTTTAGGATAAAGTTCACATTGGAACGTTGCACAAAACAGAAAAGAGCGCACTCTTGTGATATGATGCACTAGCACAAATATATTGTATTGAGTATTGTATATTGTATTGTCTTTTGAGTGTAAGGCGGTAAATTGCTGGGGCGCCATGGATTGCGGGCTCCTTCCCTGTTTGCTTGCTTCCTTATGGTTGTAGTAGGGCTGTAGTTATTACAGTAGTCATCGTGTCATATCCCTTTTTCAGTAAAATTGACACATTTGACATTGTCTCCGTATACATTTTTCACGATTAATACGAAATAGGCACTTACGTCAACGGCGATGCCTGAATTTTGTGTCGCAACAAGCATCGCATTCAGCCCATAGAGCCGACATTACCGCACGCAACAAGGCCATGTTGGGAAGCGTGCTTCTAGCTCTTGAGCAGGGACGCTTCTGTATCATCAGGTTCCTGCATGCAATGACGTAATCAGTTCCATACTTATGCCAATACAGTTATGATATTAAATTGGCTTACTACACATACGAACTAATTCAAAACTACCATCTAGGAGTGCGTAGGCGTCGGCGCGCATAATTATGCGCTCAAGAAAACCGCGCTTTGCTCTTCCCATTTGTCTCAATACCGGGGCCAGTGGAACAACTTGAGTCCCTTTCAAAAGCATCCTTTTCGGGAGATCTGATTGCGGATGCGGCAGCGCGGACCTCTCCCCTCCACTTCCTCTCTCTCCCCCTTTGTGCGTGTGTGTTGACTTGCAGTTGTGCGCAGTGGCTCACCTCCCTATTTTCTCATTTGCCCCTACGAAGCCGTAGCGGACGTTTCTGGGTATATTTTTACGAACTAGTGTTCCCCACTTCTAATTTTGAATTTTAGTTGAAAAAGCTACATAGAGTTCTATTTGGGTAGAAAGTGCCCAAACGAAACTTATTACCCAAAACTAAGCAATTGCGACATTGTCGAGTATCATATACCGGGTGATTTGAATGTGAAATCACTCATCAAGCCATCCCTCTCCTGAAGTATTTGCGATGCCTCCACGCCTGGTTGCCATAACAGCTGTGATGCCAGCCGTTGCGGAAACAATGAAGAGGTGACTGGGACGACTGCATACACAACAGGTACCTCTGTGGTAAGTTTCCCTTCCTATATACTGCTTCTCGAGCGTCATTGCTCGTACGACATCATTTAGGGACCTTCATGTGGTGTCACATTTCCCCCTTTTGTATCAAAAGTGTGAAGGAACGACGTATGTATCTCCAATTCTATGCCATGAAATAAAGACGTTCAAGACTTTGCCAAACTCCATGTCAGTCTCTCAGTCATTCAAGCGCCACACAAGTAGGGCGCCGAAGACGACGAAGAGAAGAACGGGAGAAACACGGGGCAAAGTGACACGTGGAACAAGCAACGAACGCGTGGCGCATCAAGAAAGTGCCACGTGGAGCAAGAGCAGATAAAGTCTCTCGGCTGCGCCTGTCTGCTGGCGCCCCGAGTGACTATGCTTGGGCTTCTGTCCCAGACGTCCGGGGTTCCAGACCCGGGCTGACACAATCCTGACTCCAAACGCGTCTGGCTGAGCTACAGGACTCAGGCGCAGCTGAACTCGGACCTTCCAAGCAGCTGTGATGACGTAACCACCAGCCGGGTAGCCGAAAACAATGTACCCGCGCGTCTCTGCCAGACGCTGCTCCGGCCATCTGAAGTACACGTACGAGACGCGTAGCTGTCGGATCCAGGCTGCAACGCAGAGGCCTGCTGTAGAGCGGCCGTTGACCCGACTCGTCGGCTTGGGACGCACCCAAAACGGCGACTCCACCGACCCCCCGACAGGCCACTCCACCGGACGCACCACCACTTTGAAGGACACGAACACATGAGTGTTCCTTCTCTTGTGTAGATTATTTTCTTGTTCGTTGCGCATGTTTCTTTTCCTTTTCTTGGTTGTACGTGTTGTTTTTTCTTCAGTGTTAACTTAGAGTTTTTTGTTTTGTTTTTTTTAAGGGCCGCCGCCTCGTGTGTTTATTTTTTATCTCCATTCATAGAACCTCTTTACAGTGATAAACCACGAAGTAAAACCATCATGAAGGTCTGCGGATCCTGAAGGTGCGGCCAAGTAACAAAAAGGACTGAAGAGAAAACCTGAGAGGCACAACATGGAGCTTTTGAAACACCGGAAGGACGGGCTGCGAAGCTGGAGGCTTACCGTATTCGAAAGCCTGGTAAAGGCGCTCTTCAACCAGGACGTCAAACTGTTTTCGCACGACCACTGGTTGAACCATGCTTAAGCCTGCCTAACTTTTGTTGTACTCCCTCAACCACAACACAATTTAATGATATTCTTACTTATTCAGGTTGACGAATAGTGAATTTTTGGTCTGAAAAGTTCTTTCCACTCTGCACATGTCTATCTCAACTGTATTACAAAGAATAACCACCAAACATATTTCCTTGAGGAAAATATATAAGTTAGGGTGCGGTATACATTGATAAATTCAAAGAAAGTTAAAACAGTCCTCTGTCTGGATTAGTCTAGTCGCCAGACTTTCCATGAGGTGCAGAAGGAATGAAAATTGTAGAAAGGAAATGTCCTCAGGATAAGGTGATAAAATGTGCACTCAAGTTCTAAAGCATTACTAAGAAGGGAAAACGTTTAATCAAAAGTCAACGAAGGATAACACAGTTCGTGTTGAAATGTGCGTCGCCCCTAAAGCTCCCAAAAGGGAAAATTCATGTTATACAGCAAAAGGTTAACTCAAGCGCTAGGGCTTCGTTATTTTCCGCTATCAACGTTTATTCGAAACGATAAGAGGTTGCTCTTTGTCGAGGCATTTGACTATCAATTTTCGATACGTTCAGCCACGCACATCTCCTAACGAAGGAAGTTTGGCAAGAGCGAAGGAATGGGGCCCTCTCCCTCAGTAATGGCTATCACAAATCGCGCCGCCCAGGAGCGGCTCAGCATGCGGACGGGAGAGGAGCGATACTGGAATAACATATAGTACACGTGGAAAACTGAAAAGTTGGTTGGTTGGTTTGTTGGGTTTAACGTCCCAAAGCGACTCAGGCTATGAGAGACGCCGTAGTGGAGGACTCCGGAAATTTCGACCACCTGGGGTTCTTTAACGTGCACTGACATCGCACAGCACACGGGCGCCTTGCTTTTCGCCTCCATCGAAAAGCGGCCGCCGAGGCCGGGATTCGATCCCGCGTACTTGGGAACAGTAGTCGAGCGCCGTAACCACTGCGCCACCCCGGCGGGGAAAAGGATTGAGTGCTCTATATCCATGCTCATATGCGCTTCATCCTCTAACTCCTTGCCCCACCATATCTCAAAAAAATTGAAATACATCAATAGATGTAGCTAAATCTCGCGTTACATAGTAGTAGGCACCCTGTGATTTTTCTTTTTCTTTTTTTTTTATGCGTTGGCATTAGACGCCCCATCCGGAGAAAAAGCCGATGTCGATGCACTGCACAGGCCACATGCCGTAATTAGTACATGAAAGACACGGCTGGCCTGTGGCAAAGTGGAGAGTATGAAATGCCCTTTCCTCTTCTCTAGGAGCGGAGGGATAGTGCCACGCAAAGACTACTTTATTAAAAGAAAATGACTTTGTAAAATTACTGATGACTAATAATGCCTCAGCAAAAGAGAACAACGACGAGAATGACTAAAACAAATATACGGAAATGCCTGAGAATGGCATCAGCAAAGTGTGCGGCAAATATTTCGCCCATCAAAGCTGAGCTAAAAAACTCATGGCAAAACATTTAAGAAAATGTGAGGAGAAGCAAGTAAACGCAAACAGAAGATCTGGTACTGCGTTGTCCTCGTGTAACAATAATAATAATAATAAAGAACCCCTGTAATTTTTTTTCCCCTTTAACAATGTGAGAGAGCGGATAACAACGTTGCAAGTGCTTTTAATTTATTTTCCACTAGCTAGAACACTCTAAACAAACAATTGCGTTCACTTGGGGTCACCCGCCGCAAAACAAAGCTTAAACGGAATAGAAGTGCAGAGCCGCTACACCCGAAGAGTAAAAGGAGCCCCACAAAGCGCCGCCATCAGCAAAGAATACAAAAACTTCGTTCTACTCGTCGACGTTCAGCGAAATGAGTTCACTGAATGGAGCTTTTAGCGAAATAAGCGAAGAACTAGCTTAATCCTTGCCACGTGCCGCGCTTAAATGACGGATTCTTGAAGGGCGCCTGATTACATTAACGCGCTGTTCTTTCCGCCGCAGTCTTCACTTACCACTGCGCACTTCTTGCCGACCCCGGCTGCTATTCGTCCCCGATCATACGCTGCAACAATGAGAGGCGACATTTTCCTTCACTCGCATTTCCTATGACCCTATTCATGTAATGAAGTTTATCGTAGTGAGGAAATATTTTACACACAATTAGCCACCTCTAAGAGCGCAGCGCGTTGATCATGATGTTATTTAGCGAAGGAGCATACTCGGAGCGCCGCACAATCTCTTTATTATGTCGCAGATCCTTCGACTCCATATCAGACCTTCCGAGCACCGAGTCATTTACGCCAACAGGAAGGCGTCCACCAGGAGGTGACTTCCCGAATGCCGCTTCTTTAGGCACCGGCGGGGTCTACAGCGTCAGCACCAGGACAGCGACGAAAACGAAGCGGCCCATGCTAGGCGTCCCGAAGCACCAAGGCGAAGCTGCCGCGCGTGGCGGGGAAGCCCCGATGCACTGGGCGCGCTGCGAGTCCAGTTCTCCGCGGATCCGTTGCTGGGCGCGTTCGTCGTCTACGCAGCTGGTCTGTTTGATGACGCGGTCCAGGCAGCGACGAAACATTGCGTCCACCTTGTGCCTGCGAAGAAACGCGGGTTTTCTCTCAACTTTCTTGCATTCTCATTTATTCTTCCATCGTCGCCCGCTGTACAGTTATACGCCAGCAACCCGCCGCAAGCGACTCTTTACAGTTACTCGAATGTAATTGCAGTGGGATGCAGCTTGCATACAGCCCTGTCAAAAGCATGCAGCTCAAAGGGTTTGCTTCTGGGTCCTGCAACGTGCTTCATCTCGTAACCTCGGTGGCTATATCTGAAAGCACAAGGGCCTCGCGTATCGTTAACCTCCCCAAGCTTCGGACTGCCAGGTGTGCTATAGGAAACCCCGCTAAAGGGCTAGAAGTAAACATCTCGGGCTAACATACTTTGACGGGACCTGCACTAAACCACGGCCCAAGGCAAGGAGACACGCAGTGTGGGAAAGGCCTTGGTTGCCTCTATAGCAAAGCCCTTACAGCTCAAAAAGATCTCCTCGCCGCTGTCATTCACACCTTCCGTGTGTATCTGGAGCAAATTATATGACATCCGCGTTGGCGATGAGTCTCTAGAGCCGCGAAACTTGAATCCACTGGCACTCAATACGCCATAAGCCTTTTTCAGAATTTTCACTCATTTTATTACCTCTCCTTTATTGCTGTCAAAGCACCAATACGGAATCGCATGTGTTTGCTACAAATGAACAGGTGTTCGCTATCAAGCAGTACTCCTTGGGAGTTTGGAGACGAAGCCACTTCCGAGCGGTAAAATCGGTGAATTGAGCGGTATAATAATGTCGCCTCGGTCGCATATGTATATCCAGACTCCACAAACGTCCAGCGTCGGGCGTATGGCTACGCAGGCGCAGAGCAAGGTTGCCTTCAGCGCATTTCTTTTACCCCTAACAGGCAGCCAGCAATGACTGCATGCTAACGATCTGTCGTCTCCGTTACTCTCGTCACCAGCCGACAGGCTTATCAGCAGGCAGAAGTCCGATCTTCATTTGATGCTTGCCCGCAAAGCTTATAGTTCTATAGTTCTATATATAGTTCTATATATAGTTCTATATATAGTTCTATATATAGTTCTCTTTTTTACTAATGGGCCAGGGCGATTCAATAAGGATGTCTCGCAACTTTCCCGATATAAAATAAGACAACCGGAAAGTTGTGTGACATTCTTACATTATATATATATAGAACCTTGTCACGTTCCTTCTCCACATGTCGAGGCCCCGGAAGCACCCATGCAGGACCGTTTCTGAAACCTTGTCCCGATAACTATGCTTCTACGGCAATACTTTTTCGAAAAGTCGTATATACCAACAGTGGCTTGGGATAGAGATATGAAACATTTTACTCAATGGTCGTCAATATTACTCCATGACTTCAATGTACGGAGAAGCAGGGGCACCAAATCAGGGCTTCAAATGCAGCATTGATCATGACAGCACACCACACACGCGGGATTGTCATACGTGCCTTTTTAATTATTATCCTTAAATTAGACCGGAGGTCGAACGAATATTTTTGTCCATAAGCATTCCCCCTAATCGTCCCCGTTAACTATCATGTGTAGCCTTACACAACAAAACATAAATTGCTCCTTGTTGCGCAAAGTATACTTAAAAGAACGCCGAGTCTTGAACTTCTTCGATGACCCGAAATTTAGAGCAACTCTCGTACAGTTTTGTCCGTGTTTTCTCTTTTTTTTTTTTTCTAATAATAAGACACCTTCAAGTTGCACGCTACTCTGACGGTCAAGGCGGTGAATGCAAGGTACGTCTATGCTGCATCTTTTAGTACCGCCGCGTGCTCTATCGCGGAATGCCTTGCGGCGAATCTTCGATGATATCGACGAGGCCTATACCACATGACATGTTGTTACACGAACGCTAAGCGTTAATCCAGAGTCGTTCTAGCGTGAGGCCATTTTCTGTAGATTAGCGCCCCGCCGTGCGGGCGTTTCTTTGGGATCTGCGGGGCTCCGGTAGCTCGGCTGCCGCGCCATTTATGATAGTCGCGATTTACTGGTCTTCGCGCGCTGCAAAATATTTCCGAGCATATTTTCGCACCTCGGGTGAGCTCCAGCAAGATTTTCGCATTAACCTAGACATAACGTCGATGCGTTAGACATGAAACGTAGTTCATCCTTTCTGCTGTTTGTGTCGGCGTTCAGCACGCGTTTGAGCTAACGGTGCCGTCTTGACGACGCCCTTCTCTAGAATGCAATTCCAGTTCTAATGCGCTCGTCCTTCCCTCCTGGTCCGTAACCAACCTCGCACATCGGGCAACGTTGTCGCCAGTGAGGGAGGTGGTGTGCCGTCACATTAAAAAATAATATTTGTGATCTCAGCTCAGTGTCAGAGCTAACAGAAGACAAGCTTTAGAGTGCTCTATTTATAAACGCGGCTTGGCTAAAATTCTTCCTTAGAACCCTTCCTTTTGTGCTTAGTAAACCTAGCGGTTAGCAACGTACTGCACCTGCGTGCATGATATACCTTTTCAAAGCCTGGGGGGACACATTACTGGGCATGCCAAGACATGATTAGCGAAGTGGTGATTGCCAGCACGTAAAAACGAAATTATGGTATTGTATATTCATGAAGTATGATATTTAAAACCGATATCCGTTGCGAAGGATGTCGTACTGGAGATGTGACGTATCGTCCGCACTGATATCGCACAGTACACGAGAGCCATGCTTTTCGCTTTCATCGAAAACTGGCCGCCGCGGCCGGTATCGAACTCGTGAGTTCTGGCTCAGCAGCAGAGTGCCATAGCCGCTAAGCCACCGCGGCAGTCCGAAACACAATTTTCCCTCTCTTTATTAAATTTGGAATAATTATTAACTGAGGGGCATACTTCGTGATCTTTGCTACAAGATAAGTATATTTTATCCGGAAGCAATTAGCATTTGTGATAGCATCACGTGGCTCTTTAGACCAGTGTCATAGCATCTAAAGACGTCGTGTGTATTCTGCTACGACTCAAGCAAATTTGCCAACGGCAAGACGGTACTATATCCAACCATTTGCCATGCCTATACTTTCCTGTCACATACGAGGATAACAATTTGAATAGCTAGAGATCATGCTTACACGCGTATACGAAGCATGTTCAATGCTACAACGGTAGGAAGCCAGGCACATTGATACCTAAAACAAATCACTGGTGAGCAAAAATTGCGGGGACGCTGAAACTCCGGTATAAGAGTTGATGCAAAAGTGTGCGTCCTCTCGCCTCATCTGCTTACTACGGGGCCACATTAATTCCTACTTTCTTCCTCTTTCCTTGTTATTTATCCTGAGTCGCTTCGGGACGTTAAACATCATAAACCCAAACCAATATTTTCTCAATTTACCCCAATCACCCTCAATACAGCTTAATCTACTCTAATCCAACTTAATTCATTATAATCCTTTTTATCCCACTACATTCAACCTCATTCACACTAAATCTACTATATTCCGCTTTAATTCACTATAAACCTTTTAATCACTCTAATCAAATTTAATCCCGGTTTATTTTAGTCCGAATTAATCCCACTTAATTCATTATATTTCGTCTTATGCCCCTTTCCTCCAGATTGATGATATTTGACCTGATATAATCCACCCTTATCCGTATTATCGCATCCGCAGAGGTGACGCAGTGGTTACGGCGCTCGACTGCTGCGCCCAATGACGCGGGATCGAACCACGGCCTCGGCGGCCGCTTTTCGATGGAGGTGAAAAGCAAGGCGCCCGTGCGCTGTGCGATGTCAGTGCACGTTAGAGAACCCCAGGTGGTAGAACTTTCCGGAGCCCTCCACTACGGCGTCCCTCATAGCCCGAGTTGTTTTGGGACGTTAAACCCCACAAACCAAACCAAACCATTCAACAATTACTTAACGACCCCGCGTACATCAGTAGCACATACGCGCCATACAAAGCCTCTATAATGTTTCCGACACGCTTCTGACACCTTCTTCTCAAATTATGGCGCGGCGCCGGCTTTCCGGCAACACGAGCCCAATACGATATCGCGTAAAAACACGCGCTTCGAGCGAACAACCTTCATTCCACAGCTATAGCCCGGATCCAGCTGCCTCTTGCATACCACTACACCACTGATTAAGATTGATAAATGTAGTACATTGTGATGCACCAAGCGTCAACAGTTGAATAAAAGAGACACGCATTTATCACGCTTAGAAGACAGCATATCATCAACCTGCTTATAAATGATATTTAGTTCGTAACCTGCCTGTTCGACTGCCCTCTAATATCGCGTCAATGACCGTCAAATATCTGTGGTGCTCTCTCGTACAGGGAAAGTGTAAGTAACAATGCCCGACACACACCCACATACAGTGCCTAATGTTTGGCTCCATCGGAGGGGGGTCTCTAGTGATTTGAGAGCAGGTGGAAAGGGAAATAAAAATAGAGCGGGAGAGAGAATGCGGCTGGTGGTCTGCTTAGCACATCGTTTTATATTAAAGGAAGAAAATATTTTTCTCCTATTGGGGCTTTAGAAAATATGTTATTGGGTCATATTAAAACTTACTGTGAAAGTGCTGAAACAGAGATGAAATGTTCTCACAACCAGTGATTGACAAGAAAAAAAGATGGCAGCCTCTTCGTATTCCTGCAGTTCTATAGATTCTACGCAGAGGTGTCTCAGGGTCCCAGACCCCCTCCCTCAGACTTTCTTGACTTTAAACCCTGCTTACATATATAGACGGTAGAGCGCGTTAACGGCGGAATGGAAGAACACTTCAACACAAACATGCGTTCAACGCGCGGCGCCCGAGCGACCGGGAGTCCATGGGCTGCGCGCGCTGATAGATGGCGCCTGGTGTAGTGGTGGTGGAGTGCATCGACAGCCTGTGCGTGAGGGTAAAAGATTCTGGTCTATAAATTGCAAAGAAGTACTACAGCATTAACCCCTTGACACGATATGTAAGCAATTGTGCACGAACCGAGCCCGATCGAAGGTTTTTCGGCAAGCGTGCCGCATTTAGCAGTGATTTCTTTGGTTCATTGAATTTCACTTCATTCTAGTCGAAAATAAGGCGCTTTTTTTATGGTGCGCAGCGAAAGCAGTAAGTAATATTTCACGGAGCAGCGAGCGGGCTAACACGTCTTCGGCCATTTTTGCGCATGCATATTCTCCAAAAAGCAGTAATATTTTTTTGCTATTAAAATCTAATCAAATCAAAATTATTTCACATTCATTGCATGACGTAGATAGCACAGACGAAAAGCCGAGAAACAGTCGGCTTGACAGGGGTCTGTACCCATTCCGAAGATTACATACATACCTAGTAATGAAAATAAGTGTTGACAGCAGCAATCAAACATGGTTACGCAGCGGTAAACAATGACAGTTCCTTCCTAAGTGTAATGCGCATTTTGGGATAAAAGTTGCTTCCAACACCCTTCGGGTTTTTACGTGATAAGTCGCGGTATTTCTATGTTGCTGGTTGCGTCAATCACGACGCTTTGTACAAAATATTGCACACCCTTGCAAAAATTTAGCCTCCATTATTTTGGACTGGATATAAGATTTAGGTGGAAAAATATATTTTCAGTGGAAGCAAAAAATGTCGTCTGAATTGGTTAGATGGCGTGCAAACATGGCAATAGCTCTTTTGAAACAAAGTATTGATTTCTTGCAGCTTCACTGTATTTGTTTTGGTTGTCGCCTTTCCACTACGTACAATCGCTATCATGCCCGCTTATCATCGTTTTCAACATAGCTCACGTAAAGGCGAATGAGTCCAATAACCGAACAAGTAGTTATCAATCAAGCAAATTTGGTATAAATGGGCTTTTATTTTTTTTTGCGCCTCAAGAAATTAGACTGACTAAACATCAGTTTCATGTCTGTAAGTTTATAAACCTTGATCCTGTCTCGCGTTTATAATTCTCAGCTCACGTTGTTTGCTTAAAGAGCGAGAACCAAGACCTCGAATAAGTAGAAATAAGCCAGTCCTAACTTTAAGAAGGACAAGAGAGTCTATCTAGCGCGACGAACGATAATCAGGACGACAATGAGAAAACCTTGTGGTGTGGAAGAATTGAGCATTTCAACGTACGATTCGGAGGACACCTAAGCTCCGCTCTTAAGGGCATAATGCGACTGCGTTAACGGGTTCCCGTCTTCTGGATCCTTTTCACGTAACCCGCGTAATGACTATTCCCTTCATCTGTGCCTTACACGTACTCATTAGCATTGATCACACATGCTTATTAGCATTTCATTGTGAATTACAACATTGTGTGAAATACCATACCCGACATAGATAAAAAGCCCGCTTTACCGTATATACGAACGCGCCTGCGTGGTCTATGTAGCAGTGGCGTGTCTGACTGGGGATGCAAGGGTGTCGGAGGGCTCGATTCCAATCTTTTCCACGTCATGGGGTCTCATGACGTCATGCATCCCGCCGACCAATCAGTGCCTGGCCATGCCACCTGCCAACTGCCACCTGTCAAAGGTATGCCCGTGATTTTTGTTCGAAAGTACTCGCACGACCACCAAAGCCGGACAACGATCTCGCTTGTGCCTGACTTCTATTTGACCCGGCAAATCATGTCGTCACAGACCACGTGTCCCGCGCGGGTAATTCAAACATCTTTTTCTTTTTTTTACACGGTATCATTGCTTCATCCAGGTTAAACGTCGGATAGAGCCCAGCAAACTCGTCTAACGCTTGTATGTCCACTTGTAGCGCATTCACGTTAATAATAATTTTAGGAAGCTAAGAGTGGAGCTGCTTCAAACCCAGGACTTTGTCGTATTAAGCGAGCACGAAACCGATTGCCCCCCGTACAGACTGCAACGCATTCTCGCGCCTCTGCGCGTCGTCTTCTCCATCCAGACTTCCATCTTTACGCAAACTCCTTCGCTATTACTGCTCGGTTTAACTACGTTAGAACACTACCTTTTCTCTCTCTCTCTCTCTCGCCTCGCCGAAAACATCGACTACACCGGATTTTCTGGAGAACGGGGCATTTAGCGCTATCGCATTAGAGTGGTGTTTTTCTTTTTTTTTTTTTTTCTAGAGCGTCAAGACACCTACTCAGAACGCCATTTATGACCGACCGGAATCATTTGAGTAAAAACAAAAAAAGCCAACAAGTACGGCCTCGTTCAGAAAAGCACACTCGTGAAGTTTATGCGTGAATTTGCAGTGCTCTATCTGAGACAGTCGACCTTCGATATGGCCATAATAAGGTCTCCAGTACGCCGCAGTTTAAGATAAAACGTGGGGCACCACTGAGGCGAACCATGCATTGTAAGGAAAACGGACGTAATTGGAAGGCCTGTACGCGCCTTGTCGATTTCGGTGGTTAGAGCCCGGCATTTATTTCGCGTCTATGGTGCACCGCCGTCGCTAGTAATTGCTGGTTGGTAGTAAGCGCGGTCAGTTTTTCCCAGTTATTCTCGCTTTGCTTTGAACAGGTTTCTGGCAATCAAAGGTGTCTCCGCTGTCGAGTGCAAGGCTGCAGTCTCTATTCTCTGCCGCAGCGACCGCCTTTCAAAGGCAGTGAAATGCGCATAGGACGCACGTGTGCTCTAAATTTCTCATGCGTTACGTGGACAGCACGCAAGGATTAATTTTGGCTCGTGGAGCAAGTTAATGCACACAAGTACCTCAGTATGCGCATAACAACTTTATTTTATATTATATCTTCCAATGAAATCCACACGCGGAAAGTATTTTGCTGCTTATAGATTCGCACGCATTAGGAAACGCGAAACATGGTGATGAAAATTAAAGGTGCAGAAGATAACCAGCTTCTGTGTTTAACAGCACTTAAGTGTTCGCAATACGCTTGCACCGATACGACGCTGCGCCAAGAAGGAATGATGTGATAGAACACACCCCAAGTTTATTTGATGTGCAAGCGGTTTGGGTGGTGAAAACCTTCAAAAGGCTTATACCGATTAGAGCAATAATAAGCTAGAGCGGGCGAATCCAGGTAGCATGTGTTAGCGTCAGAGTCTAAAGGTGACGAGTGCTCGCGACGCACAACTCTCATTTAATTATATTTTTAATTTGGAACCTCAGCTTAAAAGTAGTAACGACGGACGTACACTAAAACCCTTTGTTCCTGTCTGCGCTGCTTCTAATATCTGGGCCACCACTAAGTTATAGACAAACACCGATCTGTGACGTAAGCAAGATGCGGTAGCGCTGCTGTCACCCAGATGGGCCGACTGGAGGAGAAAATTAGTCTTAGCTCCCATTAGAATATACATGGAAACATTTTTTTTTTTTTTTCAAATCTGTTTTCTGATTTCACAGTGCGTTAATAATGTTGTCCCTTGGTGAAGAGAAACCATGAACATCCTAGAACAGGTCTTTAAAGTA
Organism: Amblyomma maculatum; assembly: GCF_055883805.1. Taxonomy (NCBI): domain Eukaryota; kingdom Metazoa; phylum Arthropoda; class Arachnida; order Ixodida; family Ixodidae; genus Amblyomma; species Amblyomma maculatum. The sequence goes on along the minus strand of NC_139344.1, from coordinate 203,518,085 downwards.
TAAAACGTTATTGCAAAGGTGGAACAGGGAGCGTGGCCCATTAAAACACCTATAAGCAAAACTTTCGCAAATATATATATTTTTTGTGTGTGTGTGTGTGTGTCGGAACACCATTATTAAACATTGACGAGTGATTTTAAGATCTTTGACAAAGTATGCTGCGTCGTTTCGAAGCCAATCTATTTTTAATACGAACCGGTGAATGTGCGTTATGAAGTCTGATTATCACTAGGAAAAAAAAAAAAAAAGAGAAGGCTCACTATTTGCAGGTGCTTCTTCTAATCGTGCAAGCTACTCGTATAAGTCCGGCATGCTGGCACACAGGCTACATTCCTTCGCAAATACTGCCGTTTAAACGATACAAATGTTTACGCTGGAGACAGTCCTCACACGGCACGATAAGCGAACTGTGCACAGTAACAGATGACCAAAACCGTGTGTACACGCACAGGTCGCGCTCGCGGACGCCGGAGCCGTGTGCACTTGAATGAAGCCAATCTGCGTCGACCTCTTCAACAGTGCGCCATGCTTTATCGTTTCCTTGCTACGGTGTTTGAGGAGTGATTTCTGAATGCAGTTTTGCCTAGGCTCTGTAGCTTTAACGACAGTGTCAGCAAACAAACTGAGCGCATGCGGCAGCATGTCAGACTACATGAGAAGCTTGTGCTATTCGGAGAAACAACCAGCGCATAGTGCTGTCTAGCTGAATGCGTTTACATGTCTTTGCAGTTCGCTGTATGTGCCTATCATAATATGCTATACAAGGTGGTCGTAAACAGTAAGCGTATTATACATTAAGATCCTTTTACACATTGTTTCTTGGAATCATATACAGAAAAGGCCATTTTGTGACGTCACAGCTAATAGCTAAAGAAGTGCGAATAGTATTTTTTCCACACCTAATCGAATACGATCACTGTAGCTTCGCTCTCGAATCGAAAATAAACAGCGTGGCCAGCAACCGAATCAAATAAGATCCGAATAGTGATCGAACCGAATACAGTAAGAATCGGAGTATTTGTAGAAATATTCGCTACTTGTGTGAATATTCGTACGAAAGCAGCAATCGTCCGAAACACTGAAGCGCCAGCAGCGGCAGTGCGGTATACGGTGATATAGCTTATTTAACGCTAGCAGCTTCCAAGAGACGCATCATATAGTCTCTATTAGAGGGTCTCAACACGGAGTCAGCTTAATAACTCTCTAGCCGTCAAGTTATACGTATACGGAAAATTACCTTTTGTTATTGCTGATGAAAGAAAATGCGCTAGAGCCACAGCTCAAAACATCAGATGGGCGACAGCCGCGCATGAACTATCGGGCATCAGTGAGAGGCTTAATTGCTTGGCTCGCCTCAGTCCCGTCGCGTCGTCAAGTATTAAGGCGAAAGCCTTTAATTGCTCATACTGTCGTCGACAAAAGCTGTCCGCGCAAGCGGCGCACCTGATTGGTCAACAGAGAAGGGACGTCACCAGCCGCCAAATTCGAAGCGACCAACCAGGAGTCTCATCTTGTCTAGTGTTCCTGCCATCTGCAATCCCACATTTGAACGCGCGCCAAGGAACGCCACGCGACAGGAATGATGGCGTACCATCCACACGCAACCTTGTCGGAGAAAGTGTGACAGATACTGCGCCTTTCCTTTCCTGTAAACCAATTATATGTAGCACTGCAACGAACGCCGATAAAAGGCAAACAATGAGAGGCAAATGATAGGAGGGGAAGGGTAGGCTTTCGTCGCTCTCCTCTTAAGAGACATCTAAGAGACCCTCTAATTTTTTCAGAAGTCATGTGTGAGCATTGCGAGCGCCGCCACACAAATAAATGTACACGTCACAGCATTGAACCCATCATTTCGATAAAGGATCTCAATAACCGCCTCAACATCCCGAGCATGCAGATTGCAGTAGGACTAATCGCGGTGTAGGCGTGAGCCCTGTTTTTAGAACAGCCGTCAAAAATAAATAATAATAATACGATTCTCGTTCGAACCTAGCGCCAAACAATCGAAAAGTTTGTAACATATTCGACTGATTTCGATCAGTTTCGGTTCGTTCGAGTAGGAGAATATTCGATTCGCTGTTTGAAAATTCCAAATATTCTCACACTCTAATAGCTATTGTTGCAACATCAGTCGTCGGCTTCGCTATCAAGGTCAGGGTCTACTGATGGCATGCAATGATAAGCGCGCAAAGTAGCTGACCGGGAAGAGAGCAAAGGTTTCAGTAATTCCCTTTAGAAACAAGGCTGGACACGGTTGAGCTATAGTTGGGGTGGGGTCATCCTAACAGGACGGACAAAAAACACAATAAGGCGAGTCTTTATATATATGTGGGCTCAGAAGTTTGACATGGAAACGAAATACTGTATATTTGGTTTTAGCCACATTCATTCTAGATATGTTTGCTAGGAGTGAGACTTGGTTGAGGCGGAAAGACAGAATAACCAAAGCTGTGCTGTATATGTGAAATTGTTCTGTCATGCATACAAGTTTCAACGTTGTCATAAAACGATGGTTAATGTTAACTTAACCGCAAGTCATTTTGAAGTTTAAATTGAGAACATTCGCAACAATGACAAGCGGTGTATCGACAGCACATAATAGCACGGGAGTGACTTCTGTACATTTGGCAAGTAAATAGCATACAATGCGAAGAATCTCTGTTCCAAATAGACCTCTGTAGTGCTCCATCTCGTGGTGTTTCACTTTATTATTGCGCTCATTCGTGCATTCTTTTGTGTTACATGGTCAGCTTCTTTCCTTCTCCTTGTGGAGAACGGCTTTTCCCGGGGCGAAATGCTTCAGATAATGGGCCTTCGAACCAGCCTCAGGCAGTCCGAACTTGTCAGTCATGGCGTTCTCTGGCCAAGGGGCCCTCGCGCTGTCATCATCACTGTCGGTTTCTTCATCAAAGTCCAACTTACTTGGTTGTATTTCGACAAACATACAAGCTGAGACTAAAAAAAAAAAAAAAAAAAAAAAAAAAAAAAAAAAAAAACATTTTGTAACAGTTTCCGCTTCTTCAGCCTGCAGTGTTTTCATAACATAGGCCTGTGCTTGACAACATTTCCATGGGGAGTAGAGTAAATCGAAGACCGGTGGGCACGCCCGTCTCTTTCGCCTGCCTCCGGTCCGAGTGCCGTAGTCATTTTCCGCTGCTTCTACGAGCCGTTACCAGAGTCTCAGCGGCAATAGCGACTCGGCCTATCGATCGATTACGGAGCATCCCACTTGGTGTACACTTACGCACAAATGCCGTCCGGCTTGTCCGAATAGACGGCTGCAGCCTTCCAGCACACTCTCGCTTGCTTCAGGAAGGCACTCATGTTGCAGACCGGATCTGTAATGAGACGCCCTCCGTAAACACTCGCTGCCCCGTGCGCCGGATTAGGCTCCGGCCTTCCGCCGCAATCGACGAGCGTCTACTTAATTAAAGTCCCGCCGGCCAATCGAGTGCCTCGCCGTGACCGTCTCTGGCCATTACCCGTGGCAGAGCTGGGGCCGCATCGCTCAGGCCTCGGCGAAGATGCTGTTCGAAAGTCGCTCGTCGATGCGGGCAGTGCCCGGAAGCGCTTGCAACTTCCGCGCTGGCGCCTGTCGTGCTCTGCTTCCCGCCGACTGCATCACTCGCGCGTGGACGACGGCCGTCTCCACTGGGGCTGACGACGGCCGGCCGAAAGTGAACGGGTGTGCGGTGCTATTTTTCTTTTTTTCTGCGGCGCTTGGGACCAATAGCGCCGAGTTTTATGGCCGTTACCGGAGCGATTCGGCCTCGCTCCTTTCGCGCTTACTTTCGAGCAGCGTCGTTGGATCCATCGCGCGGAAGGGCCTGGTCCCGGGGGCGGCGCCGGATATTGTGGCTTTTACTAGTGCGGGATAAACATTGGGATGGGTGTCAGCCTATTTGGCCCCTGTTTCTGGTGTGAGCTAGGTTTCTCACAGGGTGCGCTACGACGCAACAACACCCTAACCGTCGCATTTTACGCCGCCGTTTATTCCTAACCGAAATAAGAAAGTGCGAATCTCCAAGAATACTCGGCGGTTTCTTTTACCCATCTAAAGCGGCTGTGAAGCCTAAATGAGCCATGGATGATGAAACCAGAGCGCTTAGCAGAGTAGCGGCAAAAAGCGAAGGAATTATGGTTCCACCGTGTTCTAGTAGGCTACGGCAAGATGCAGACAATCCGGCCTATGCCGCAATAATTTCGTCTCGTAATTGATTAATGAGCTTCTTAATCGAGGTGCCAACATAATTTCCCTCTTCTAAACTTTTTATTTTAGTTCAGAAGCCTGGCCCTTGTTCGAAATGCGCGCAATTAAGAAAAAAAACGTTTCAGATCACTGCTGCACCAGCAATGGGGGAATGCGCGAGCATTCTTTCTGGAAGAAAGCAGAAGAGACACGGAAGAAGAGGCTTCCGTTTTGTGACGTCACACTATGACGTAACACCCTATGGAAGTTCGGTACCAAGTGACTCCCCTTGGGCGTCGACATTACCCGCTTCGCCATTTCGACGTCCGACTGACTTGGTTAGCCCTAATTAATTAACTAATTACTCTGCATGCACCAAACTTTTTTCCCAGCGAGAGTTTTCATCGTCAGTGCAACCATTAGTTTTCTTTTCACTCGTTTCGTTCGAACGTAATCCTGCCAAAAACTCTGGTGACACGACCTTGAAAACATACCCACTTAATACTTACGCATTTATAACGAAATTCTATAGAGACTTCAATGTTCAGAAATCTAACTTGACCGCCTGGTCGTTTTTCGTGGGTTATATTGCGCCATTCTTCTGCAAAGATCAGTATCTAAGAAGCGCCAGTGCAGCTCACCTCGAGTGAACCGCAGCGGCACGTGCGTGTGCGCGCTCGACTCCGTGGTAGGCTCCCTACTGACGGTAGTGGAGGTGAAGCGGAGCCTGTACTTTTCCAAGCTGTCCTGGAACCAACGTTGTACTGCCCGCATCACCGAGCCCCGCTCCACTCCGCCGTGTTCAAGCTCCTGCCCGGTGCCATTTCCTTGAACGGTTAGAGGGCCGGGCCTCACGCCTGCAAAGTGTAGTGAGTGAGTGAGTGAGTGAGTGAGTGAGTGAGTGAGTGAGTGAGTGAGTGAGTGAGTGAGTGAGTGAGTGAGTGAGTGAGTGAGTGAGTGAGTGAGTGAGTGAGTGAGTGAGTGAGTGAGTGAGTGAGTGAGTGAGTGAGTGAGTGAGTGAGTGAGTGAGTGAGTGAGCATGTGCGCGCGCGTGTGTGTGTATGTGTATGTGCGTGCGTGCGTGCGTGTGTGTGTGTGTGTGTGTGTGTGTGTGTGTGTGTGTGTGTGTGTGTGTGTGTGTGTGTGTGTGTGTGTGTGTGTGTGTGTGTGTGTGTGTGTGTGTGTGTGTGTGTGTGTGTGTGTGTGTGTGTGTGTGTGTGTGTGTGTGTGTGTGTGTGTGTGTGTGTGTGTGTGTGTGTGTGTGTGTGTGTGTGTGTGTGTGTGTGTGTGTGTGTGTGTGTGTGTGTGAGAGAGAGAGAGAGAGAGAGCGAAACGGGGAATTATTGCTATGCGCAGAGTCCAAAATCTTCATAATTTAATCCGCTAGCGCTTAAAAGAAGCATGGTTTTTAAAAGGCGCTTAGAACTTCGCTACACCGAGCAGAGCTTGTCGCTTGACGAAGGCCGTCTTGTGCAAGACACGCAGGGTACACATGTGACCTTGCGGCGGTGAAGTTCAAACGCTGCGCATTACAAACGTATACCTCCGTGCGTGGCAAGTCCTGGAAGCCGTACGTTCAGATGCGGCAGTACATTATGCTCAAAAACCTTAATTATAACAAATTTTATCTGCAACCAACCTGAAATGCAGAGTGTATTCAGATCTTAATTATTATTATTCTGTCACATACAAAATTTTTCTCACATTATGAAGCCTCAAAAGGACCTATTTAAGCGGTAATCTCAATTTTTGTTACTAAGCGATTGCTCATCATTACGACCTCACCATTCATTAAAGCACTTCAACTACTTATGTGCATGTGAACTTTAAAATTAGAATGGCGGCTGCCAGAAATATTCCCACGACTTGCAGCTGTCTGCATTCAGCAGGGACAATTCCATGCCGAACACAGGTGCCACTCTTCATTGTCCCCCGATCCGACCCAAAGAAGGCTCTATGCGTCGAGATTTCGACCCTTTGAAGCGTTTCCTGCGTCTCCCACCACATGTGGCCCAACGTGGCTGCTTGCTCGTCTCTCACACTGAAAAGGTGATCATTTTACACCATATAAGTAGCAGCACGGTGCACTTTTCTTGAAGCACTTCCTTTAATGACTTTTTCGCGGAGTTCACCTCATATGCGCGTAATTCCAATTTCGTGTAATTTCATGCGTTGATTTCAGTTCTTTATATCTTCCTTTTTTTTTTTTGACCGCAGATACCTTCAAGTTTATCACTTTTTTTTCTCTCTCTCTTCTAGGATATGATATATGGTGCACAGACTCCATTAAAAAAAGAAAAGAAGCACGAGGCGGTCAGAGAAGATAAATGACCGGATATGTCTTGCCGTGCGTAAACATCATGTCATAGCGTGATTCCTGCCACATGGCAGCGCACAGTAACGTAATAAATTGCGAAGTTTTTCGGAAGGTTAGTCACCAGCCTTGATGCACGTGCTAGTTTCTGCCACACTGAACCGATGGCGTTTGCGAACACTGGCAACAAGGAGGAACAATTATATGCTTGCGTTGCATCGCTCACGAGAAAATGAAAGCGCGGGAAAACATTTTTACCTTCCGAGGCGGTGTGTTCATAACCGCGGGCTGACCCAACTGCGAGCCCCAGCCAAATCAGAGTGCAACAGTATCTGAAAAGGAAAAAAGAAAAACTTACATTTATATAGATCTGCGTACTAATACTGCAATGCTTGCAGCTTAGTAACTTGTCGCAGGCTCAAGCGTAACGACCTGCAGTGCGCGAGCGTGTTCTACTAGCACCACAGCGCGGCATCGTGGTGAAGCCTTGTTTATGTACATTCAGAGGTGGTGCGCTCGTCTGCTTTCTCCGCATGGAAGGAGAGCATAAACCGTTCGTTCCAGAAGTGGCCAAAGCAGAACTTTGTCTAAGTCTTAGACGAAACGAAGAGACAGCCTCGTTACTGTACGATTTCGGCTGCTTTTGCCTCTTTTGAGCCTTTTGCGGCGATTAAAAAAAACAATATCTGCGCTTCGGTCGGCTAACTTTAGGCGAAATCTCGAGAACACGCTGTAGATTTCCTACTCCAAAGTGCGGAGTGCATTAATTCTCGCATATTACGGAGTCATTTTGTGCTAGCGTCCGGGCTCAGTTCAGGAAATCGAAAATTCTGATGTGTGACACTTGCAGTATCAGCGGCACACCAGCCGAGAAAGAACGAAAGAAAGAGACCTTTTCGTTACGAAAGAAAGACAGAAAGAAAGATGAGGGAAGGAGTAAGAGAGTCTGCGCTAATCTGCTATCGTTACCAGCAAGTACAGCATCCCGCAAATGAGAGTGCATAGCACGTTTTATGTGCGCTTTTTACGCACAGTGCTTCGATGAACTTTAGGAGATAAAGTGCATCCTCCAGCAGCGTTCACCAGAACAGGATATGCTGAACTGTGCGAGGTGCTATTTATTCAGACTTGCTCCGTCAAACGAAACACTGATGAATGGAAGTGTCAGCTTAGACGCGGCGTACAAACGACAACACGTGCAAAAGATGAGGAGGCTGTACACACACTTACCCAGTCATTTCATCCCCAGCGGCACGCTTCGAGGGATAGCTCGTTCATTTGCAAACGATGAGCGTGGTGAAATGCAGACCCGCCTGGCACGGAAATGCTGCGCAGTCAGAAAATGGCTGGCCGTGTTTGGCGCTTTTTGCAAGGCCTTCATCGTCTTCTTTGTGCCAGCGGTACGCACGCTTCAGCACAATTTTCCAGTTAGAAGACAACAAAGACCATAGCGCAGTATCTGCTCACTTCCGGATTAATGAAAGGAGCATTTATGCGATAGCTGGCGCTTTTTAGTGAACATAACGAGCTGCTTTGTTTTTCCCTTATTCCTTCACCGTTTACGATGCGTT